>NC_135872.1:1837827-1847827 GCF_031162955.1 Sander vitreus | reverse complement strand
CACACACACACACATATACACACACATATAAACACACAGACACACACACACATAAACACACACAGACACACACACACACACACAGACACACAGACACACACACACACACACAAACACAGACACACATATAAACACACACACACACACACACATATAAACACACACAGACACACACACACACACACAGACACACACACACACACACACACAAACATAGACACACATATAAACACACACAGACACACACACACACAGACACAAGGTCTAAATACTTTGGTTACTTTTGGAAATTCGTCTTGCTGAGATCATTAGTCTGGGTCTTATATTTCCAAAAAAACATTCGTGACAGTCCACTATTGTGTTGCAGGTTGCACATTTAAAATAAATCTGTTCATGGGAAATGCCTCATACCAATTTTAGAAAAAATAAAACAAACTAGAAGGGCACTTGGAGAGCACAGGACTCCTCCGCCAAGGCCAAATGCTCTATCTCGTAATGTTTATAACGCGGAAAATAACTTCTGTATCTGATTCGATCCGCTCTAGAGGTGAGTTGTTCCCAAAACTCTGGGCTTTCAACCAGGGGAGCGGCGTTCATGTCCCAGAAGATCTTAACGGAGCAAACACAAGACTTTCACCAGGAAACAGGTGTTCATGTCCTGAAGAAGTTAAGGAGAAAACACAAGACTTTCACCAGGAAACAGGTGTTCATGTCCTGAAGAAGTTAAGGAGAAAACACAAGACTTTCACCCAGGAAACAGGTGTTCATGTCCTGAAGAAGTTAAGGAGAAAACACAAGACTTTCACCAGGAAACAGGTGTTCATGTCCTGAAGAAGTTAAGGAGAAAACACAAGACTTTCACCAGGAAACAGGTGTTCATGTCCTGAAGAAGTTAAGGAGAAAACACAAGACTTTCACCAGGAAACAGGTGTTCATGTCCTGAAGAAGTTAAGGAGAAAACACAAGACTTTCACCCAGGAAACAGGTGTTCATGTCCTGAAGAAGTTAAGGAGAAAACACAAGACTTTCACCCAGGAAACAGGTGTTCATGTCCTGAAGAAGTTAAGGAGAAAACACAAGACTTTCACCCAGGAAACAGGTGTTCATGTCCTGAAGAAGTTAAGGAGAAAACACAAGACTTTCACCAGGAAACAGGTGTTCATGTCCTGAAGAAGTTAAGGAGAAAACACAAGACTTTCACCCAGGAAACAGGTGTTCATGTCCTGAAGAAGTTAAGGAGAAAACACAAGACTTTCACCCAGGAAACAGGTGTTCATGTCCTGAAGAAGTTAAGGAGAAAACACAAGACTTTCACCCAGGAAACAGGTGTTCATGTCCTGAAGAAGTTAAGGAGAAAACACAAGACTTTCACCCAGGAAACAGGTGTTCATGTCCTGAAGAAGTTAAGGAGAAAACACAAGACTTTCACCAGGAAACAGGTGTTCATGTCCTGAAGAAGTTAAGGAGAAAACACAAGACTTTCACCAGGAAACAGGTGTTCATGTCCTGAAGAAGTTAAGGAGAAAACACAAGACTTTCACCAGGAAACAGGTGTTCATGTCCTGAAGAAGTTAAGGAGAAAACACAAGACTTTCACCAGGAAACAGGTGTTCATGTCCTGGAGAAGTTAAGGAGAAAACACAAGACCTTCACCAGGAAACAGGTGTTTTCCTCTTTGCAAAAAAACAGATCTTGCTTGTTGTATTAAGATAATTAGGGCCCTATTTTAACAATCTGGCTCTGAAGGTTGAACACCTGGTCCAGGTGTGTTTAGGGCGTGTCCAAATCCACTTTTGCTAGTTTGACGGCGGAAAAAAGGGTCCGTGCGCCGGGCGCATGGTTCAAAAGGGTTGACCTTAGTGTCTTCATTAATCAGAGGTGTGTTTTGGGCGTAACATGCAATCAACCAATCAGAGATCATCTCCCATTCCCTTTCGTGCTGTGCACGAGCCTAGGAGCATTTTACTAATGCTCTGTTAAAATAACAATGAAATGCTGCGTTATTGACTTTAGACCAGGTTTTTGTTGGTCAATGGTGCCATCACTTCCCACTGCCTCAAGATAGCAATACTCCCAGAATGCGCCTGAACACACCTCCCTGTATGACCAGCACGCTCAGAATGCACCTGAACACACCTCCCTGTAAGACCAGCACGCCCAGAATGCACCTGAACACACCTCCCTGTAAGACCAGCACGCCCAGAATGCACCTGAACACACCTCCCTGTAAGACCAGCACGCCCAGAATGCACCTGACACACCTCCCTGTAAGACCAGCACGCTCAGAATGCACCTGACACACCTCCCTGTAAGACCAGCACGCTCAGAATGCACCTGAACACACCTCCCTGTAAGACCAGCACGCCCAGAATGCACCTGAACACACCTCCCTGTAAGACCAGCACGCCCAGAATGCACCTGAACACACCTCCCTGTAAGACCAGCACGTCCAGAATGCACCTGAACACACCTCCCTGTAAGACCAGCACGCCCATGGGGGTACAGATGGGCGCAGGTCCATTTGTTATTTAAACAACACAGCCACTGGACAGGAAATTAACAACTGCGTCTGTCTTAAACTAGCAAAGACACTTGCGTCATGCTTTGCGCTGCGCTGCGCCGGGTCCAAGATAGGTTCCAACATATCTTTCCCAGAATATCATACCAAAGCACACATTTCCGTCACATGCTAACTGAACTTTTCCCCTTTGCAAAAAAATAAAAGATCTTGCTTGTTGTATTAAGCTAATATGACTCAAGTCATTTTAACCCCATTTACAACATTATTTAAAAAATCCAAATGTCTCTCATGCACTCCTGCGGTGTTACATGCACGTGTTATTACTTTTACAGCGGTTTATGTGGTTTGCAAACGGTGCAGGCAAGTCAAATTTCAACTCAAGCAACGTTTAATAGTCCATGTGGCGCCCTGAGGGAGATCTGGCTGTCAGCTCCGGTTTACGTCCCAAAACACTATGTGATTGTGGCATTGTTTTTAGGTTTCTCTGCTGTTTGTGTCTCCAGACAGGACTGACCTTGGATCTAAGGTCTCTGCTTTATTTTAAGAAGCCGAGGGCGTCCTGGGCCCAATATTTCAGAGAATTAGGCTGTTAATTGCAAATTAAGGGAGCACGTCATGTGTCATCGGATAGGAAGCATCGGTTTCAGATAATCACTGGTCAGGAGTAACGACACGACATGCAGACAGGAAACAACATCTTTCACAGTGCCGGCATATGCCACACCAAGTGGGAACACACACACACGCTCTGCAGCTCACCACAAGGAGGGAAATTATGAACCACTGTGCATCTTAAGTGTTTGTCGAGTGTCAGCCGGTGAGTTGTTGCCGTCTGCAGAGCCTCGCAGGCTGCTGAGAGCATGCATTTAAAAACTGGTTTGGCTCTAAAGCAGCTGGGCTTCACCCAAAACCTCCACAGAGCTGTGGAGGAAGGTCTGACCTACACCACAGATGCATTCTGGAATAAGAAGAAAAATGCTCCGGGTTGTTTACATTTCTTTAAACCAATCACAATCGTCTTGGGAGGCGCTAAGCTCTGGATGCAGCGACGGTGGCTCTGCTAAATAGTCTCAGGAAGGAACTTGTTTTGGGGGAACATTTGCACCCAGCAAAAGAAAAGGGAACGGATGAAGTTAAGGAGAAAACACAAGACTTTCACCCAGGAAACAGGTGTTCATGTCCTGAAGAAGTTAAGGAGAAAACACAAGACTTTCACCAGGAAACAGGTGTTCATGTCCTGAAGAAGTTAAGGAGAAAACACAAGACTTTCACCAGGAAACAGGTGTTCATGTCCTGAAGAAGTTAAGGAGAAAACACAAGACTTTCACCAGGAAACAGGTGTTCATGTCCTGAAGAAGTTAAGGAGAAAACACAAGACTTTCACCAGGAAACAGGTGTTCATGTCCTGAAGAAGTTAAGGAGAAAACACAAGACTTTCACCAGGAAACAGGTGTTCATGTCCTGAAGAAGTTAAGGAGAAAACACAAGACTTTCACCCAGGAAACAGGTGTTCATGTCCTGAAGAAGTTAAGGAGAAAACACAAGACTTTCACCCAGGAAACAGGTGTTCATGTCCTGAAGAAGTTAAGGAGAAAACACAAGACTTTCACCCAGGAAACAGGTGTTCATGTCCTGAAGAAGTTAAGGAGAAAACACAAGACTTTCACCCAGGAAAACAGGTGTTCATGTCCTGAAGAAGTTAAGGAGAAAACACAAGACTTTCACCCAGGAAACAGGTGTTCATGTCCTGAAGAAGTTAAGGAGAAAACACAAGACTTTCACCCAGGAAACAGGTGTTCATTTCCTGAAGAAGTTAAGGAGAAAACACAAGACTTTCACCCAGGAAACAGGTGTTGATGTCCTGAAGAAGTTAAGGAGAAAACACAAGACTTTCACCCAGAAAACAGGTGTTCATGTCCTGAAGAAGTTAAGGAGAAAACACAAGACTTTCACCAGGAAACAGGTGTTCATGTCCTGAAGAAGTTAAGGAGAAAACACAAGACTTTCACCAGGAAACAGGTGTTCATGTCCTGAAGAAGTTAAGGAGAAAACACAAGACCTTCACCAGGAAACAGGTGTTCATGTCCTGAAGAAGTTAAGGAGAAAACACAAGACTTTCACCAGGAAACGGGTGTTCATGTCCCGGAAGTACTATTTAAGGGGAGCGTTGTTTTAACAGTCGAGAGTCGGGAGCGGAGAGTCCGGCTGTGACCGCAGGATGTCCAAGAGACGAAGGAAAACATATAATCTCACAGTTTAGGTCAGGAGATTGAAAAAACCCTTACAGCTGGATATGTTCAGAGCTGCAAAGATTCATGGATTAGTTGTCAACTATCAAATGAATCTGCAACTATTCTGATAATCGAAGAGTCATTTTTTGTGATAAAACAGGTAAACCTGTGTGATGTCAGCGTGTTAAATGTGAATATGTTCTAGTTTCTTCTCTCCTCTGGGACAGGAAACTGAAGATCTTTGAGTTTTGGACAGAACAAGACATTTGAGGACGTCATCTTTGGCTTTTTGGGAAACACTGATCCACATTTTAGAGACCAAACAACTCATCCATTCATCCAGTTAATAATCCACACATTAATCCAACAGAAATCAAATACATATTTCACTTTTGTTTAGCCCTAATCGTCTTCCGTGCATTGCATTATTATCAACTAAAGGTCACTTTTTCAGCACTAAAGACTCAATATTATCCCAAAGATAACCCTCTCTTTATGGGAAGGTTATTAGGATGTTATTCTCTTTTAACTGGGGAAATATTTTTGGAATATTTTCTGTTGGCTTTTTTTCTACATTTTTGTCACCTTCTCCGACGTTTTTGTCACCTTTGTGACAAATATCTCTGGAAAAGGTCTATTAAAAGAACCGTTCTGGGGCCTTATTTCGACTTTTGGCACATTTATTTCAACGTTTTTGTCACATTTTTGATAGTGTGTCACCTTTTTTCATCGTTTGTATTACTGTTTTCAACATTAATGTCACATTTTTCAACATTTCTGTCGCTTTTTTACGTTTCAGTTGCTTTTATCAACGTTTTTGTTGCTTTTTTGTTAAACTTTTGACTCCTTTTTTCGACGATTTTTCACGCATTTTTCATAGTTTGTAATTGTATATGAATATTAGAAGAAACTATCACGAAGTCTCTGAGAATGAGATGCAATACATCCACGTTGAGGAAAAGGAAGACAAACGGACGTGTTCCTCTCTTCCTACCTTTCGGCGCGGTGTGTGTGTGTGTGTGTGTGTGTGTGTGTGTGTGTGTGTGTGTGTAAGATAAATGGATGTGTTCTTCTCGTCCTACCTCATTTCTTCGACTTTTGACAAATGTCTTTGAAATATTATAACGGTTTTGGGCCTTTTTCAACATTTTAGTCGGATAGGAAACGTATCACTAATTCTCTCAGGATGACTCCCAAACATAACCGGACACACACACACACACACACACACACACACACACACACACTGTAACACACACACCACACACACACACACACACACTGTAACACACACACCACACACACTGTAACACACACACCACACACACTGTAACACACACACCACACACACACACACACACACGAACACCGGACGTGTTCCTTTCGTCCTACCTGTCGGCGCTGAGCGCCGTGAGCGTGAACACGGACACGCCGACCGAGGTGAGCTGGATGACGGGGATGAGTTTGCACGCCGCCTCGCCGAACACCCACTCCTCGGAGAAGTAGCGGAAGGCGTCCACGGGCACGCAGGTGACGAGCAGCAGCAGGTCTCCCGCCGCCAGGCTGGAGATGAAGATGTTGGGCACGCTGCGCATGGCGCTGTTCGTCACGAAGATCTTCACCAGCGTGATGTTTCCCAGCAGCCCCACGCTCACGATGACCGTGTACACCGAGGTCATGACGCAGCGCACGGCGAAGTGCACCGACTCCGCGGAGTCGGAGGACTCCCACCAGCCGGGGGGGTCCAGCCCGGTGGCGTTCACAGCCTCCGGGTCTCCGAGCGGCAGGTTGGAGAGGATGTCGTCGTCCATCGCTCCGGCGGGGGTCGGTAAGTGACACACCGGTACACACACACAGGTAGGCTAGATAGAGGGCTCTGCTGCCGGTGTGGACGGCTGTTTCCCCCGCGGTTAGAATCCTCCGTGGTTTGGGTTGGGTTTGGTTCAGGGTTAGGTTTAGGTAGGGAGGGAGGGAGTGAGGGGAAGGGGGTACAGACCGGGATGCTCTGTGCGTAAAGACGCAATGTCGAGGTTTTACTCCGAGACAGGCTGCCAGGACAGAGAAACTTTTTCTGACAGGTGTTATCTGACTAACTGTGTCTGTCCGACGGCTGAGAGGCGACTGGAGCTGGTACTCCTCTGACACAAGTAATACACTCTCCCTCTTTCCTCCCCTCTCTCTCTCTCTTTGTGTGTGTGTGTGTGTGTGTGTGTGTGTGTGTGTGTGTGTGTGTGTGTGTGTGTGTGAGAGTGTGAGAGAGAGGGGAAGGGAAGGCAGAGAAGGCATATAGGTAAGTATAGTTGGATGGATAGATAGATAGATATATAGATAGATAGCTTGATGGATGGATAGATAGATAGATAGATAGATAGATAGATAGATAGATAGATAGATAGATAGATAGATAGATAGATAGATAGATGGATAGATGGATGGATGGATGGATGGATGGATGGATAGATAGATAGATAGATAGATAGATAGATAGATAGATAGATAGATAGATAGATAGATAGATAGATAGATAGATAGATACACTGTCAGAAATAAAGGTACGGTTGAGGTCCATTTATGTTCTCTGAGGTACAACTGCTAGTGATGTACCCCCAAAGGGTCATAGTTGATCCATAAGGTACACATTTGTACTTTTTCTAGGTTGAAAGGGTACATATAAGTTCTAACATGAACAAGGGTCCATGTCTGTACCATTTCTCGAACATATAGGGGTACAATAAGAAAGATGTCAGTGTGTGACCCATCGTGTGCCCAAATTTATGTTGGGGGATGGGATGGCTAGTGCCTCAGGGCTGTCAAAGAAATCATGAAGTTCTCAAATTACCATCCATACATGAAGAATACCTTGTCCTTTCTACAACGTACACTACTGAACAGTACTGTGGTGGGTGACAAGCCCCTTCCAGTCACTGTGACTCGAGTGATCAATCTACGATACTAAATATGCCAAGACCGTATAGATGTACAAGGTGTAGAAGAACCACCTTTACCTTTAATGAAAATGGTTCAACATGTTGGCCTTATCCATGCCCACGAAGCCAACTTCAATATCACTTGTGGGCTAAATGACTGTAAGTCAACTTTTACATTATATGAACCTTACAGGCGTCACGTGTATCGTAAACACAGGGAGCATGTGCTACCTAATAATGATGACATGGATATGGATAATAACACTGATCTAAGCATGGACGATGATATGGACAACATGGACAATGATCTACAGCCGGAAGCAAATGTACCACCTAGTATGGATGCATTATTGAGACATTTTAAAGAAAATCTCTGTACATACCACAGGTTGTCCAACAGGAACATCTTACCATCTTCAAGAAAATGGGTTCAATATTTTGGACTGTGCTGAACTAAGAGAGGTGATACAGCTTCAGCAGCTGTTAGATCACCATACATGTTGAAAGGACATTGTAAATCTAAGCTCATGTTTGTTGAACCCGTGCATCACATTTTGAGGTCAGAAAGTGGACACAAAATAGGTCCACACTCTTATGTGCCGATCACGGAGGTTTTAAAACACTACTGTTCACGTGAGGACACAGTCGACGAAATTCAAGCCAACAGGTATATGGACAGAGATCCAAATGACTTAAGTGACTTTTCTGATGGCGCTTACGTCAAGGAACATCCCTTCTTCAAAGTGAATCAATCAATCCCTTAGGCTCAAAGCGAACCAAGCACAAGCTTTGCGCCTTCTGTTATGCTATAACGTAACCTTGATCGCAAACATAGATCTAAACTTAAGCATATCCATCTGGCTCTTTTAGTCCGTCAAACATTTGTTAAACGTTGTGGTTTACAAACCATCTTAAAACCCATGTTGGACGAACTCACAATACTTGAAAGAGATGGTATCACTATCACAGTGGATGGGATTGAGCAGACTATTAATGCTGCACTAACAACATTTTCAGCAGATAATCTTTCAGCCCACATGCAACATACTCAGAAATGAAAGGACATTTTAATCAGGAAGATTTTGTCTTAAGAGGCCCAGAGGCACATGAGTATCATCTGAAATGTATTGAAAACCCTGAGCATAAAGCAACATATGGAGTAAATGGTCCTTCTCCAGTTAATGAGCTTACATATATAAGGATTTCCACCTGACATAATACATGACTTATTAGAAGGAGTTGTTCCACTTACAGTGAAGCTAGTTGTGTGCAAAGCACACAAAGAAAAACACATAACCATTCAGGAAATTAATGAAGAGCTACAACAACTACATATTGGTCAAAATGATAAAAAAGAAACAGACCAGTGCTGTTTTCAGAGCGACTAATGCAGAACTCTGGGATTACAGGGTCTGCTGCTCAGAAATGGTGTCTTTTTAGGCTTTTGCCTTTTTTAATGGCATTCCACCGGATTGTAGTTATTGGGATGTTTACCTGATCTGTCGTGACATAGTTGACATTGTAATTGCCCCCAAAAGTGAAAAGGGAAAGTCTAAACTTAAGGATGTCTTTGGAAATGTCATCACTCCAAAATGCCACTATATGATACATTACTCAAGACTTATTGTTATGTACGGCCCCTTGCGTACAATATGGTGCATGCGCTTTGAGGCAAAACACCAATATTTTAAGACTGTTGCAAGTAGCTGCAGAAATTTCATTAATGTAGCTGTGACTTGAAGTGACGGGCACCAAATGCGACAATGCTGGGAGGTTTCCCAAGACAACCTTCTTATTGCATTTGAGATGGTTACAGGGACGAGTATGGATACTCCATTTTCATCACTCCCATTAGCACTACAGAGATGTATTGTTAGTGTACATGGAAGTGAAGGTACATTTCAAAGCCTGCAGCATGTTTCAGGGATCATTATTAACAATGTAGAAAATATGCATGTAAAGATGTATTCATTGTTGAATACCGTATTTTCCGGACTATAAGTCGCACTTCTTTTCATGCTTTGGCTGGTCCTGCAACTTATAGTCAGGTGCGACTTATATATCAAAATATATATAATGTAACATGTTTTAAATGTTATTTCATGCTGAAAACATTACCGTCTACAGCCGCGAGAGGCGCTCTAGGCTTGTGAGGACTATATGCTGCTCCTAAATACAACTGAGAAAGAAAAGAAGCTGCAGGAGACTGCAGGTAGTAAAACACGCAGCCGGAAACGGTCATCGAGCAGCAGAACGAGAGTTTGGAGTGAGAGAGAAACTTGTGAGGGACTGGAGAAAAGGTTAGTCTTACTGCAATGAAG
>NC_135872.1:1787827-1827827 GCF_031162955.1 Sander vitreus | reverse complement strand
GCGGGTAAAGCAGAGAAAGGGGAGGTAACCTTTCCCCTCATGACGTCATAAAGGGAAGATTCCAGATCGGCCCATCTGAGCTTTCATTTTCTCAAAGGCAGAGCAGGATACCCAGGGCTCGGTTTACACCTATCACCATTTCTAACCACTGGGGGACCATAGGCAGGCTGGGGGAACTCATATTAATGTTAAAAAACCTCATAAAGGGACGTTTAACTTAAGGGGCTGTGTTCATTTCACAGATTTCTGTGACATCAGGTTGTTTTTGACACTATGCTAGAACTAAACCTGACACTTTATAAGTCTCAGTAATAACGACCAGTTTGACACAATGGTCTAACATTCAGCAATTTTAGTTGCTTACGTTTCAATTTGGGTTCTTATCTGCGCCGTGAAATGACCAACGTCTTCTCTGGGACTGACTTCCAACGTTAAACTTCACAACCGTCTCCTGCTCTCCTCTGACAGATCAGATAGAGACTCAGCCAAAGGTGGGAGTCTGGCTCGACCTCCTCTGATTGGCCAACACTACGTTCCTGTTAACCCTTTCCTTGAGTTTGAAGCCCTTTGAACCTGTAATAGTTTGTCCTCTGTCACTAACACTAACTCACTGTCATTTTTTTTTATTATTATAATTTTTAGGGGGGCTGAGATGACATTTAGAGGGGCTTAAAAAAGCTAAAAAGGGTCTAAAATCGCCAATGCGCCAAAGGCAGCTGACCAAGCGTCGCTTTCTGGAGTGAGAATGTGTTGACAGATCAGACACGTCAGTGATGTTGTGTTTGTGACATCATCGCCTCTCTCTGAGCCAATGGCTGCACTTTTTACGCACGGAGAGAGTCGGTCCTCGCGTGCCTGGCGAGCACACACACGGCGAGCCAGCCAGCACACGTTGGCAGCCAAAGTTGTATGAAGCGAGACGGAGTCAGCACAGCTCACACTGGAAGCTCTAGGATCGGACCTTCAAATTAAAAGGACGAAACCCCCCCTCCAAAAAAAAATAATAATGTGTGTGTGTGTGTGTGTATGTCTGTGTGTAGTTAGTGTGCGTCTGTGTGTGTGTGTCTCTGTGTGTGTCTGTGTGTAGTTGTTAGTGTGTGTGTGTGTGTGTGTGTGTGTGTGTGTTACTGTGTGTGTGTGTCTCTGTTTGTGTGTCTGTGTGTAGTTAGTGTGCGTCTGTGTGTGTGTGTGTGTGTGTGTGTGTGTGTGTCTGTGTGTGTGTCTGTGTGTGTGTGTGTGTGTGTGTGTGTGTGTGTGTGTGTGTGTGTGTGTGTGTGTGTGTGTGTGTGTGTGTGTGTGTGTGTGTGTGTGTGTGTGTGTGTCTGTGTGTAGTTGTTAGTGTGTGTCTGTGTGTGTGTGTGTGTGTGTCTTTGTCTGTGTGTGTGTGTGTGTGTGTGTGTGTGTGTGTGTGTGTGTGTGTGTGTGTGTCTGTGTGTAGTTGTTAGTGTGTGTGTGTTTGTGTGTGTGTGTGTGTGTGTGTGTGTGTGTGTGTGTGTGTGTGTGTGTGTGTGTGTGTGTGTGTGTGTGTGTGTGTGTGTGTGTGTGTGTGTGTGTGTGTCTGTGTGTGTGTGTGTGTGTGTGTGTGTGTGTGTGTGTGTGTGTGTGTGTGTCTCTGTCTGTGTGTAGTTGTTAGTGTGTGTGTGTGTGTGTGTGTGTGTGTGTGTGTGTGTGTGTGTGTGTGTGTGTGTGTGTGTGTGTGTGTGTGTGTGTGTGTGTGTGTGTGTGTCTGTGTGTGTGTGTGTGTGTGTGTGTGTGTGTGTGTGTGTGTATGTGTGTGTGTGTGTGTGTGTGTGTGTGTGTGTGTGTCTCTGTCTGTGTGTGTGTGTGTGTGTGTGTGTGTGTGTGTGTGTGTCTCTGTCTGTGTGTGTGTGTGTGTGTGTGTGTGTGTGTGTGTGTGTGTGTGTGTGTGTGTGTGTGTGTGTGTGTATGTGTAGATGGCAGTGTTTCTTCAAAGAGATGGCACTAAATTACAAAAAACCTTGTTGGACATTTGATATATATTTATGTAAAACATCTTTTTTGTAAAAACATTCAGAGGATGTTTATGGCCTCCTTCGATGACAGTGTACTTGGGATATGACTCTTGCTTTTCACATAAACATGTAACTGTACTTTTTCACTGGTAATCTCTTTTCTCTCTAAATAGATCATTAAAATCACATTCTTTACTCTCTTTACTGTACAACACATGAAATGGTCACAAATATTATTTTTCCTTACATATTCTTGCTTCACCTCTCCCTGCTCGACCTCCAATCCCATAACCTTTTTACCTTACCCACTATCACCCATATCTATCATACATTTCCGGATACCTCCATACTATATCCCATCGTCTTCTTCCATTGGCGTTTCTCACTCCTTCGTTCCATTCTTTCTGCCATTTTCAGGTCTTTTGGGCGTTACAACTGGTAACAGTGCTAGTTCCTGGGGCGGTCTTCCACCTCTACGCAGCCTGTAAGAACATTGACCAGGAAGAGATCCTCAAACGACCCATCTACACCGTATTCTACATAATTTCTGTTCTGCTTCGCATCATTCTGGAAGTCATCGCCTTCTGGCTACAAAGCCACCTCTTTGGCTTCCAGCCATCCATTTTCAAGTTGCCACTCATGTTCATATGACCTGACGCAGCAGATGATACACAGAACCATCTGAGAAGCTGTCATTGGAAATTGTTTGGGAAAGGGAAGGCACTTTCAAAAAATACCTGGCAGGTAATTGGATGAACCATATGTCTATCATGTCCATCATTGTTGTTTGGAACAATCAAACAGTCTCACAGCAGTTCGTGAAATGGTGGTCAGCAGGTAATGGGAAGCATCTATACGGAGGTTGGGTTTAGGAAAAGAAGAATGGGGAAAGGATGAAAGTCCTGTGTTGTTTGACCCATCCACCCCCCCCTAACCAACCTCCTTACGTAGATTTTCGGCATTTCATACTACTCGCTACCGTAGTCGTGCTGTGATCACGAAAGATGCTTCCCATTGAAATACATTAGTTTAAAAAACGCGCTGACCACCACGAAAAAAAACGACATAAACGTGTCCGTGTACACGAATCAATAGATTAAATAACGTGACGTGATTTCACAAACTGCTGTGAGACTGGGTTGGTCTGTATCTAACCCCATCACCCAAATCATTCTTCCTCTATTAAATAGCAAATGCCCATGACAAACTGGAGTTAGGAAAACATTCTGATGTAGACGAAAAGGGAAACCTGTCCCTCTTACACTCTACGTTGTTCACTCTGCATACTCGCAGGGATGCTTTACTTTTCCTCTCATGTTTCTCACCTGTAAGTTCATTAGCCTCTCCATTTTGAGGCTCTTCTTGTCAAGCCCCTGTGTTTTATTTTGAAAAGCTGTGAGCGGAAGTAGCCTGGGTTGATTGCGTCTGGCTTGACTCTGCTCTCTGACCCGCAAGGTCCCGCAACTGGCATGAGTTTGGGATCATCCCGGAGTGGAAAAAGAGGGGGGAATGAACAACACTCCGCCAGGATTACGGTTGGTGTGTGGACTTTATTTCAATTTGCTTTTGGAGTTTGAATTTTTCGGGGGTTTCTTTCTGTGTTACTCGTAGCTCGCCAAGGGGACTTTTGTTTGGGACAACAGCAGCTCCGTCAATGCACTTCCAGAAGTATTTACAGTGCAGGGTGTGTTGTCCTCACTCTTGTTTATTTACTATTTTATTTTTCTATCTTTCTCATTTAGCGTCCACGTAGACAAAACTCCGACATTTGTGTGAGAAAGTGTGACGAAAAATGTCCACAAATGTCCTTATTTATCACATTTGAAATGGACAATTTATCAGAATGATGATTTCTGTAACTCAGGTAAGACCAGGTGCTTTTCAAAATAAATACAAACAAACATTAAGTTCAGTTGAGCTCCTGGGTGCATTGTAGCACTATTTTAGTTGCATGTTTGCCATCTCTCTCTCTCTCTGCATTGTGTGTGACAGGAGGTTGTTTTTTTTCGCTGACATAGTTGTATAGGGATTATAATGCAGGGACAACATGCCCCCCCCAGCCCATTGTTGGCCCCTCTGTCTCTGTTGTCCTTTTTCTACTGAGCGAGTCAATTGATGGCGGGATAAAAGGCAAAAAAAAAAATATGCATTGACATGGCTTTCAGGGCAGAGAGAGAGAACGAGAGAGAGAGAGAGAGAGAGAGAGAGAGAGAGAGAAAGAGAGACAGGGGTCATTTGGAGATTATGTGGTCTTGTGTGCCAGCAGCAAACCGGCCATGACGGCCCAGAGCATCCCTGGAATATCCACAGGCAAACCATGTCTTTAAACTACATCAAAAACTTCTATGAAGGATGCGTAAGTAGTTCACAAAGCCCGGTCGTTGGGGCTTTTATTGTGACTTTCATCCACTTAGCTGACAACTTCATAATTTGACAGTTGCAGAGGAGCGGCGTCGGAACAATTATCCCCCCTCGAGGCTTAAAAAACAAAAAGACATTCATCTTGTTTTCTTTCTCAGCTTTGTAATCCATCTCCGTTTACCTCCGTCTTCATTCAGTCGTGTGACATGTTTGTGAGCCTAAAAGGCTCTCTGCTTTGTTAGACATGTCATTTGGGCCTTTTTTTTGTTTTTGGGAAACATGACTCAGTGTTAGTGTCAGAAGTGAGCAGGTAGAGAGAGAAGATGGGAAATGTTTCCTCTGAATGGGTTTTGTTTAAGCCTTCAGAGCTCAGGGCCTCAGTGTGCCTCTCTGTCGCAGCTGCATTTATCTGGCTAACAAAAGCTATTTTCTCTTTGTCTCTGACTGTGTGTGTGTGTGTGTGTGTGTGTGTGTGTGTGTATACGTCGTTGTGTCCATGCACATTTGTGTGTCACTTGTTTGTGCCATGAATGTTTGTACGTATCATAAATGTTCGTGTGTGTCCTTCTGCCTGTATGTATCCATGTGTTCTGCATTGTATAATTGCTTGTGCATGTGTGCGTTCCAGCTCAGGCCTCCTACGGTGATAGGCCAGTTCCACACCTTGTTCTTCGGCTCGGTGCGGATGTTCTTTTTGGGAGTTCTTGGCTTCGCTGTCTACGGAAATGAGGCGCTGCACTTCAGCTGTGACCCCGATCGGCGAGAAATCAACCTGTACTGCTACAACCAGTTCAGACCCATAACACCTCAGGTAGGACTTACGAAACTAAACTTAATGGACCTTTTTCACAGAAGACATTTTGACTTGTCATAGTAGGAAAAGCACAGCTGATATTGATAACCTTACTGATGGCTCAGTTCCATCAAGTGTCCCAGTAAGATATGACAGTGAGTCAGCATGAACAACACCAGGGCCTCTCCTAAGTGGAACGCAGCCATCATTCATGGTTTTGAACACACCTGTGCTTTTCCTACTATGACATGTCAACATGTCTGCTGTGAAAAAGGTCTATTACACAGACATGTACTGGTACAATCTTTTCAGTCCCTTCAACATCGTATTTTCAGGGCCAAACAGAATCTGCAGACGCAGAATGTTTTGCAGAATTTTCCGCAGAATTACACATAATTCATCTTCACCCCAAGCAGAAACACAATCTGCTAAATTTCACAAATTTGGGGGGCTTCTTTAGGGACAAACAGTGTTTTGTCCAGTCAGACTGAAACATTTGCAATCAGAAAACAGTCACATGTTGTGATCAGTGACAGACTGGTATGAAAAAAAACACACCGGCCCTATTTTAAAACCACACCAACCTCACCCAAACATTGAGATAAAAAGCCAAAAAAAACATACAGAGAATGCAAAAATTTAGAACACACACGGAAAGGACACGCATTGCTATCGCTACAGTCGGTGACATCAACAACAACAATTTAACATCTAAGAGCGTCGGCAGATCTACGACATGATATGTTCCACTAAAGGCACATTCTGCGCTAATACAATGGCTCAACGTTTAAGCACAGCACATAATACAACAGCTCCTCAACAACATGGAAAGAGCAATGCTCAGCCTCTGGGTAGTACATGCATTGAGTGTCAATAACATAGCTTTGAAATTAGTAACTCTGCCTACCAAGAAAAACCCTCCCACGCAGCTTGCTGCACTAAAATCTTGAATATTTTTGGCTGCATGCATAAAATAACTTATCAAAATAAACCAAAAACAGATTATTGTTATTGTCAGAAGTGGCCCATAGAGGGCAGCCCTTCTGGCATTTTCCCAAATTCCAGATGGCCAGTCTGTCACTGGCTGTGATCAACACGACGGTTTTTCCATATTGATATATAATGCAATGTGGGAGAGGTCAAACATTTCAGCAATCGTTGAACTAGACTGGGTTCCTGCCAGCCTCAGTTACCAAAGACACAGCCCGCATCTTCTGGATGGCCAATTTAAAAACCAATGTGTCAAGTGATGAATAATGAATGTACAAATTTTATTTTTCCTTACAAATTAATTATCCCATAACCTTTTTACCTTACCCACTATCACCCATATCTATCATACATTTCAGGATACCTCCATACTATATCCCATCGTCTTCTTCCATTGGCGTTTCTCACTCCTTCGTTCCATTCTTTCTGCCATTTTCAGGTCTTTTGGGCGTTACAACTGGTAACAGTGCTAGTTCCTGGGGCGGTCTTCCACCTCTATGCAGCCTGTAAGAACATTGACCAGGAAGAGATCCTCGAACGACCCATCTACACCGTATTCTACATAATTTCTGTTCTGCTTCGCATCATTCTGGAAGTCATCGCCTTCTGGCTACAAAGCCACCTCTTTGGCTTCCAGGTCTGTAAACTTCAGACTTAATACATTCAATTCCTTCCAGTGCCTGTCTATGTCACAGTTATGTAGCCATCCATTTTCAAGTTGCCACTCATGTTCATATGACCTGACGCAGCAGATGATACACAGAACCATCTGAGAAGCTGTCATTGGAAATTGTTTGGGAAAGGGAAGGCACTTTCAAAAAATACCTGGCAGGTAATTGGATGAACCATATGTCTATCATGTCCATCATTGTTGTTTGGAACAAACAGTTGCTGCCGTCACACACACCTAAACCACGGCCGTAGCTGCCAGTAGCTCCTAACCGGACGCTGATTGGTTTGGTTAGCTGGTAGTTTAGACACAAACTCATTACTTGCAGCCTGACAAAATACATTTCCGCGTGATCTAATGATCTCACAAGAATCCAGCTGCCGTGCAAGGCAAATGGTCATGGTGAAAAAAGGGCGTGCAGAGCCCCCCCTACAACCTCTTGGAAGTTCCTTCTGGCACCAAAGCTCTCCCAGGCCAGGCAGGCGATGTAAACCTTCCAGCATGTCCCGAGTTGCCAAAGGTCCCTTTTGCCAATTTGCCATACCTGGGACTCCTTTAAAGAAATGGGACTAGGGCACACCCTTACTAGGTGCCCATATCACATCTCTTCATGCAATGAAGCAACAGCTCAATATTTATCAAGATCTTCAAAATATTGAACTTTGTAAGGCAAGCCAGGTTTTGGACAATGTTTTTGGACGGTGTTGATGCCAAATGTTGTTTTTTCCCATAGCGAAGGGATTTTGAGAACGCCAACACACAGAGCAGAAGGTGAGGGGCAAAGCCTAAACGCTGGACGTCAGGCTTTATCCTGGAAATGTGCTTCCGTTGATCCAGATTAACAATATACAAGAAGCTTGCAACACATGTTGTCAAGCAAAGAGGTGGATCAAATAAGGCTGTTTGTAGGGTCCACCATGAATCCATGCATACACCCTGTCTGGTGTCAATGATACCAGCAAATGGTGGTGTAAAAACACCCAGGATCTTTTATATGGTTATTCTGCCAGCAGGATGGTGTCCCAGTTTACAAGAGTTTTTAGCATTTCAAGATGGTTCCTGGAACATGATAGCAACAACATTACCCTGCACAATACCCAATATTACAACACAAAAGACTGGAGTTGGTGTTCCTTCCCAGTACATGCTAGGTAAAGCTAGCAAGTACTTCAATCACATCATTCAATAATAACAGTGAGAATCCCTGCAAATGTGCACAGTGTCATCTAAATAATGAGACATATAATGATTGAAAGTTTAGACAATCATGAAAGTATTACCACCTCATGTTTCTCTTTTTGTCCCCCAGGTCCACCCGCTGTACAAGTGTGATGCCAGTGCTTTGGAAAAGGCCTTTAATGTGACAAAGTGCATGGTGCCCGAACACTTTGAAAAAACCATCTTCCTCAGTGCCATGTACACCTTCACCGTGATCACCATACTCCTCTGTGTTGCTGAGATATTTGAGATACTCTGCCGACGGCTTGGTTATCTTAACAACCAATGACACATACAAACAAGCACGCATAAATGACTAAGGGTAAAAATATATGACACTAATTCTGCCAGTTTTTAATCGGGCTCTTGGTTAGCTACTGCTGGACTTTCATAGAACAAAACAGGAAGCTGACGTAAGAGCAAAACCTCACCTGTGGTCCATCGTGAGTGAGTTGCACCAAGAAATTTAAGAATGTGCGACAATGTCAGAGCTGGCAAGTCTGAAATAGTCTCTGGGTGTTTTTTGCCCTTAACTATAGAGTGATCATCCCTAGTGGTATTTCAGATATCAGTGGGTTTGTACTGGCTGTGTCCAAAGTCTGCGCCTCTGACTCTGAAATGTTGGGGGATGGGTTAGAAGTTTTCTTTTTACCACAAGAGAGATTGAAAGACAGGCATCGACTTCGGGGTGCTGCTAAAACCTGTAACTATTGTTGAATTAGAGCACAAGGAAAGCCCGGTTAGTCACAAACCTGGCCCAAAACAACTTGAGGTTCGCCAAACCCTGTTCTTGGAGCTGTACCTCATATCTGATCCTTCTACACATCCTGGAAGCATTACCCTGGGCTAAGTAGGGCCTGGTTTACACTAAATGCATCAAGGCTCGTTAAACCAACTAGATGTATCTTCACTTGGACACTTACAGAGTGCCAACAATGAACCTAAACAGCTCCATTTCATGAGATTTCTAAAGTTGCAGAACGCTTTGGTTAAAAGGCATTAAGTCTTCATGTAATGTAACAACACAAAACAATGCAAATCATTTAGCTAGTCACATCATTCTGCATTAAAGTGCAGATAAACACTATAGTCTAGCTTGTCTTCCAGGTGCTGATCAAATATGACAGGCAGATTATCACTCATGTCATTCTAAAGAAACTGTGGTCCAGTACCCATGTGCGAGTGAATTTCAGGTGCCACGGCTCCTGACACTTCCATGTGCCAGAGTTATCACTTCCAATATGTGTCAGTCGTTGCTTCCAGCCCGTTCTGACCTTTACTTCCATTGACATGAACGCCACAACTTTGTTGGGGGCTTTTGATGGAGTTGTCTGCCTTTTCAAATATCTGTTTCAGCATGGTGGGTCTTAAACAACCTTCAACTTGACTTGTAGAATGGAGAAAGGCTGTCTCAAAACACCAATCTCATGCGCCAGAAAGTTTTTCAAAAATGGCTCAGATTACTTCCATGAGATTTAAAAGCATCTTCGAAAAACGATGCATCAAGAAAATGGTTGAAATGTTGTGTTTTACTCTTTGAGGGTAAAGATCTCCCCAAAGAATGTAATAATCTAAAAAAAAACAACAACCAAGAAATCAAACACTTCCTGGCTGACATTTTGAAACTTTAAAGAAATATATAGTCTGAATGATTAGTGACAAAAGTATTATTTGAATTTGGATATACAAATGTGGGTTGTAGTGTAGTTCTTAGCAGACATGGACAAAATCTACATAGGAATTTGAAGTTTTTGGAGTTCAGGCCCTGTAGGTCTCATATAATACAATAAGGCTGAAAAGCAAAAACTTAAAGGTGCTGTAGGTAGCATTGTGAAGATCCAGGACTTAGATCCAGGACTTAGCCAGAATTTGAACATTGACAACTTCTCAGTCCCTCCCCCCTTTCTGCTAAAGCCCAAACAGTCTCCTAAACCCCTCCCCCCACAAGGGAGAATGAATGCGTGTGCATGAGCAGTGATTGGCACGCAGTTAGACACCCCCCCTGGCCCTGATTGGTGCATCTGAACAGGGAGCGGTGGATTTTTGCAAATCTCACTACAGGCTGTAGGTGGAGCCAGAGGAGCCGGATTCTTTTTTAAATTACCAGCTTTCAGATAGTTTTACTGGAACATAGGGTCAGTTTCAGCAAATATCACAGAAAGTTAGTTACCTACTGCACCTCTAAGTGCTAATTCAGTCCTGATATATTTGAAACAATGATTAAGCTTTTGTCCATGTCTGATTCTCAACCATCTCCTCATCAAGGGTGTCTTCTACCCCACACTCTCTTTATATCACCTTTTTCTAGCTTGTAGTATTACACATAATACTCTTTGTAACGTTGCCTTCGGTGTCACTGTCTATGTATTTTGAAAAAGATTACCTCTCGTTTTTTGTAATTTTTTTTTTTTTAATCAGACATCCATCCATCTTTTGTTATGAAGTTTTCAGCAATCTGTTTATCATCTCAGGTACAAAATTGCATTACCAGACAAAAGTGGATCAAACCCTCATTTCAAATCCTTTTAAAAACCTTAAATAAGCTTTTCCGGCACTGAGGAATCACTCCAATTGATCCCAACCTACAGTACTGAAGGCCTGGTTGGTCTGATAGGCTTTGAGAGGATTTGAAACAGGTATGTGACTCCTGTGGTTGGGGTTCGTCTGCAATCTGGTATCCGTTAGTGAAGGATGGTTTTAAATTTTGCCTCTAAAAGCAACAACATTCTCACTCCCAACTCATCAACATACTGACGCTTGGTCAGGACCTACTTTTTAAAGCTCTTGGTATCCCTTTGGCGTAATTATTCAACGCACTCGGTCAGTATCCTTTGGGTCACTTTTTAACACTCTGGGTATCCCTTTGGCATCCTTTTCAAGGCACTCGGTCAGGATCCTTTGGGTCACTTTTTAACAGTCTGGGTATCCCTTTGGCATCCTTTTCAAGGCACTCGGTCAGGATCCTTTGGGTCACTTTTTAACACTCTTGGTATCCCTTTGGCATCCTTTTCAAGGCACTTGGTCAGGGATCCTTTGGGTCCCTTTTTAACATCTGGTCTTTGCATCCTTTTCAAGGCACTCGGTATCTTTTGGGTCACTTTTACCCCTCTGGGTCCCTGATCCTTTTCAAGGCACTTGGTCAGGATCCTTTGGGTCACTTTTTAACACTCTGGGTATCCCTTTGGCATCCTTTTCAAGGCACTTGGTCGGGATCCTTTGGGTCACTTTTTAACACTCTTGGTATCCCTTTGGCGTAATTATTCAACGCGCTTAGTCAGGATCCTTTGGGTCACTTTTTAACACTCTGGGTATCCCTTTGGCATCCTTTTCAAGGCACTTGGTCAGGATCCTTTGGGTCACTTTTTAACACTCTGGGTATCCCTTTGGTGTCATTTTCAAGGCACTTGGTCAGGATCCTTTGGGTCACTTTTCAAGGCACTTGGTCAAGACCCCTTGGCATCATTTTTTAACGTGCAGGGTAAAACCACTTAGGGTTAGGAAAGAATCGTGGGTGGGGTTAAAAGATGTACGTTTAAATGACATATGGGACAAGAACTGGGCACGAACTCCGGTTTCTTGGTGAAAGGCCTGTGTTGTTTGAACCAACCCGCCTGCTTACACAGAGTTTTGGTCATTAATACTACTCCCTAGCATTGTTACTATTCATACTACATCATCTTACAGCGCCGCGGTGCAGCAGTTGCTCTGCCGGGTGCGTCCAATACAGACGCTAAAGGGTGCCTTGTGCGTTGGCATGTAGGTCAGTATTTGACGAGTTGAGAGTGAGAACGGCTTGCTTTAAGTTCTGTCACCAAGACGTAAGCCTTGTTTACATTAAATACAAATGAAGAATTCTATATCTTTACGGTTCAGCTCAATTAGAATAATGCATGGCATTTGCATGGGTTTGATAAAATCTGGGGCCATCTGGAGCCAAGTCTAGAAGAGTCGTACATTTAAATCGTTTAATCCCCATTCAAGTTAGCGGAGCGCTAGTCTATACTCACGACGTTCCACTTCCGGGATTGCCGGATGGCCGTTTCCTTCCGCTTTCTTTGTGTTGGAATTTTAAACTCCGGTGGATTTCTGAGGACTATGGTTAACTGCTCCTCAGATCTCTGCAGGGTAAATCCAGACAGCTAAAACAACTTTTGAACGTACACATTCCACCAAAACGAGATCCATCCTGAGGCTATTTTGCAAAGGCACCATGGCGCTTAGTGCCGCCCAAGACGATTGTGATTGGTTTAAAGAAATGCCAATAAACCAGAGCAGATTTTTCTCCCATCCCAGAATGTTGTGTGGACTAGCCAGACCTTCCTTCGCAGTCCTGTGGAGGAAGGTCTGGCAATGCGAGACTTGTGGACTCTTCTGCGCCTGCTCTATAGGCCGCACAGTGCGGAATCAGTGCTGGTCATCCAGGTAACATCCATGGCGCTTTTCAGCTAGCTAGCAGTTTAGCAGCAAGCTTGCCAGCTACCAACTAGTCCTGCAAATATCCACTATGCCACCAAGCCGCATGGATTAACTAGCTGTGCCACTTTTTGGTTTGGCCAGACCATTACGCTACTGCTATTAGCATCGCTGATCTTGACAAAATAGGCCAAGAGTTTTAAAATACATACTTAAAGGACAATTCCAGCGCAAAATTAAAAATTAATAACATATGTGTCCCCAAGTCGACCGTTCTCTGGGATATGTTTTAATGCTAATCGATTGTGTCTCTAGCTTGAAACAAGCTAGCGCAAACCGCTGATTAGCTTATAACGCTAGTCTTCGGAGCAAAGGGTAAATCACTATTTCTACACCACTAACAAGGATCAAATAGCACCACACTTCCCCGGTAGCATAATGAGGGTCCCTACATTTAAACCGAAGCATTGAGAACTTTGTAAGTGTACAGACAGTTTATTAAAAAGATAGATTATAAAGACATTACCCTTCACGTATACAGGCAGGCGCCATCTTGGGAAAACAGTCATGACCAGTCGAACCACGAACCCCCTGCTTGAGCTATGTTACTGGTTACTGGTTGCACAGCGTTCGTCGTTCAACTGGTCCGGTTGAAGTGTGGTGCTATTTTGAGCCTTGTTAGTAGTATAAAAATTGAGATTTATTTTTACCCTACCAGTGCCCCAAAGACTAGCGTTATAAGCTAATCAGCGGTTTGCGCTAGCTTGTTTCAAGCTAGAGACACATTCGATTAGCATGAAAATATATCACAGAGCAGTGGTTCCCAACCTTTTTTCCTTGGCGACCCCCCTACTCATGTTTAAGAAAAGCTGAGCCCCACCCCCCGAAACCGAAGTTGAGGTAACTCTCGAGATAGAGCCTTACTTTCTTTTTTGATACAGAGGAGTTATTGGCACTTTTACGTTTCTCCGCCATGTTTCATTCATTAAATAGTGATGCTGTGGCGGCAGGAAAAATGAGGATGCTAGCAGCTAGCAGCTGACCTGATGACAGCAGCTAGCAGCTAGCAGCTGACCTGATGACAGCAAGGTCCCAGGTTAAGAGGTCCCGGAGGTTTGGCCTACTAAGTAGCCTGCTTACAATTTTAAGCGAGAACAGAAATATATAGTTTTCATACAGACTTTTGTATACATTATATATTCTAGTGTATTATCATAATTTCTTTAACATGTGCAAATATTTTTTTTTTACCTCAACCTCAAACCAGATAAAGACTTGCGCCCCCACTGTGATCTTTGCCGCACCCCTGAGGGGTGCCCGGACCCCAGGTTGGGAACCACTGTCCCAGAGAACGGTTGACTCAGTACACATATGTTATTAACCCCTAGGTTCGTTTTGCGCTTGAAACCCCCTTTAAACAGACATCAGGTCATATTTTTCAGGGTTCAGGTTTTATTTCGTGGCTTATAATAACAGTGATTAGGCTTAAACATACAGGCTACTCTTGGTAAAGAGCTCTTGTTAAGTGTCTTAGAATTTGATTCATAGTTATTAACTTGGAAAGCAGATGGTGTATTTTGACAAGTTTGACTCATTAATAAGATGAATAACTTTTGACAATGGATTTTTTTTTTTGGGTCTCATGTACAGAACTTATAAGACACACTCTGGTTTTTAAATAGCGCCATCACATCCTAAACTGTTCTTTGATGAACTGAACTGAAAACTGAGTTGCAAAACATCACCGTTGCTCTGGAAGGTACTTTGGGATTTGGTGTACTATTGACAATTATTTACAAAATTGGGGAGTTCATCTTTAATACATCTTGATGCTTCTTTTGACCACTAATATCAGGGTCATTTGTGAGAGATTCATCAACTATGGCGCATCATACTACACTGGAAATTCATCATTCATTTTTAAATCTTTGATTTTAACTAATGTTGTTACAGGTTAGTTGTGAAAATTGACTTATTTCTTATTTCATCAACTGTTGTCTGTCTCTGTATTGAGCTGATTTTTCACCTCACAGTTATGTTAAAGAAAAAGAGGCACACTTTATGACCAACGCATACATATTGTCTGAGTGCTACTGTTCAGGTGACCAGTTATTCTCCTACTTGTTTTGTCTTGAGATGATTGATTAAAAAATGGCCTAAAATTGTCTTTGCTTCATTTTTGATTGAGACATTGGTCCCTATCCTATCATTTAAATAGCAAAATGCACCTGCGCCCATCTGTGCGACCAGGTGCTGGTCTTACAGGGAGGTGTGTTCAGGTGCATTCTGGGCGTGCTGGTCTTACAGGGCGGTGTGTTCAGGTGCATTCTGGGCGTGCTGGTCTTACAGGGAGGTGTGTTCAGGTGCATTCTGGGCGTGCTGGTCTTACAGGGAGGTGTGTTCAGGTGCTGAACTGGGAGTATTGCTGATCTTGAGGCAGCGGGAAGTGATGGCACCATTGACCAACAAAAACCTGGTCTAAAGTCAATAACGCAGCATTTCATTGTTATTTTAACAGAGCATTAGTAAAATGCTCCTAGGCTCGTGCACAGCACGTGCACACTATGCTTGTTACACACACAGGGACGCACAGCAGCACACACACATGCAGAAGATTACTAATACAAATATTACGGTGCAAATCCTCCATCATAACAGCAATGCTCCACGTCCAAACGCGCCTGGCTTTTAAAGGGAATGGGAGATGATCTCTGATTGGTTGATTGCATGTTACGCCCAAAACACACCTCTGATTAATGAAGACACTAAGTACAACCCTTTTGAACCATGCGCCCGGCACACCGACCCTTTTCTCCGCCATCAAACTAGCAAAAGTGGATTAGGACACGCCCTAAACACACCTGCACCAGGCGCTTCACGCCGTGACCTCAGATCGTTAAAATAAGGCTTTAAAATTTAATTTAATTAGAAATATTTACTATAAAAAGGGTTTTACTATAGGCGTATTTTGCATAAATTGGTGTCCTTAAAGGTTGGACTTTTCCTCATTTTTTTAATGAAGGCATTAAGATCAATTTTCGATCGATTTTATTCCTCTTTTAGTCAACTTTAGCATGGGTTCATAACTTATGAGTGCCACTTATTAAGTGTTTTTAGGTATACTAACAACATATGGCTTTTGGTTTTGGTCTTTGACTTTTGGACTGTTGTTGTTGACAACACAAGAAATATGAAATCGGGTTCTGGGAATTTGTGATGGTTCTTTTTACCCATTTTATAGATCAATCTGAAAATATGTTGATCATTTTCCAACAAAAACATAAGCAGTAAGACTACGTTTTGAGTTATTGAGCTAATTACTAAGTGGTGTAAACACTCCCTCATTCATACAGTAGCAGATGAGATAAATGGAGAGAGACAGATTGATTATTTGGGGAAGCATGAGAGAGAAAGTCAGTGGATACTGCTGCTCAGCAGTAAACACAGCCCAAGCCTGTTTTAACTGACAGGTCTCATTAATCAAATGCTGTATACAAAACCAACTGGATAGAGCCGGGTAAAAGGCAAAGAAAGAATCCAAAGTCACAGTAGGTGAAAGGAAGGAGGCACACTTCCAGACGTACCACGACATGTTGTCAAACCTGTGTAGGCGCTGAGCCAAGACGGGAACAAATAAAGCCTACCGTACACTAGAAGACTTTAAAGACACTTGCTTTTTGGATGCTTTTATACAGGCCTTAGTGGTCCCCTAATACTGTATCTGAAGTCTCTTTTATATAGACCTTAGTGGTCCCCTAATACTGTATCTGAAGTCTCTTTTATATAGACCTTAGTGGTCCCCTAATACTGTATCTGAAGTCTCTTTTATATAGGCCTTAGTGGTCCCCCTAATACTGTATCTGAAGTCTCTTTTATATAGGCCTTAGTGGTCCCCTAATACTGTATCTGAAGTCTCTTTTATATAGACCTTAGTGGTCCCCTAATACTGTATCTGAAGTCTCTTTTATATAGGCCTTAGTGGTCCCCTAATACTGTATCTGAAGTCTCTTTTATATAGACCTTAGTGGTCCCCTAATACTGTATCTGAAGTCTCTTTTATATAGACCTTAGTGGTCCCCTAATACTGTATCTGAAGTCTTGGTGCAGAATTACAGCCACTAGAGCCAGTCCCACAATGTGCCATTTCTGTGTCTGTAGCTTTAAATGCTATTGAGGATATGAGAGAGGGGGGCAAGGTGGAGGGTGAGGGTGTGGCCTTGAACAACTGCCATGCTTTGCTCGTTTGAAAGCCATGATGTCTCTCTCTCATGGGGGGGCCAAATTCTCTGGGTGGGCAAAGCAGAGAAAGGGGAGGTAACCTTTCCCCTTATGACATCATAAAGGGAAGATTCCAGATCGGCCCATCTGAGCTTTCATTTTCTCAAAGGCAGAGCAGGATACCCAGGGCTCGGTTTACACCTATCACCATTTCTAGCCACTGGGGGACCATAGGCAGGCTGGGGGAACTCACATTAATGTTAAAACACCTCATAAAGTGACATTTTCATGCCATGGGACCTTTAAACAGACTTTGAAAAGACTACAGTCTGACACTATCTCACATCTAACATTAAAGGAACACGCCGACTTATTGGGACTTTGTCTTATTCCCCGTATCCCCCAGAGTTAGATAAGTCCAGACATACCCTTCTCATCTTCGTGCATGTTGTAACTCTGTCTGACGCCCCCACCGCTAGCCTAGCTTAGCACAGATCCTGGAGGTAACTGGCTCCATCTAGCCTAGCTTAGCACAGATCCTGGAGGTAACCGGCTCCATCTAGCCTAGCTTAGCACAGATCCTGGAGGTAACCGGCTCCATCTAGCCTAGCTTAGCACAGATCCTGGAGGTAACCGGCTCCATCTAGCCTAGCTTAGCACAGATCCTGGAGGTAACCGGCCCAACCAGCCTAGCTTAGCACAGATCCTGGAGGTAACTGGCTCCATCTAGCCTAGCTTAGCACAGATCCTGGAGGTAACCGGCTCCATCTAGCCTAGCTTAGCACAGATCCTGGAGGTAACCGGCTCCAACCAGCCTAGCTTAGCACAGATCCTGGAGGTAACTGGCTCCATCTAGCCTAGCTTAGCACAGATCCTGAAGGTAGCCGGCTCCATCTAGCCTAGCTTAGCACAGATCCTGGAGGTAACCGGCTCCAACTAGCCTAGCTTAGCACAGATCCTGGAGGTAACTGGCTCCATCTAGCCTAGCTTAGCACAGATCCTGGAGGTAACCGGCTCCATCTAGCCTAGCTTAGCACAGATCCTGGAGGTAACTGGCTCCATCTAGCCTAGCTTAGCACAGATCCTGGAGGTAACCGGCTCCATCTAGCCTAGCTTAGCACAGATCCTGGAGGTAACCGGCTCCATCTAGCCTAACTTAGCACAGATCCTGGAGGTAACCGGCTCCAACTAGCCTAGCTTAGCACAGATCCTGGAGGTAACTGGCTCCATCTAGCCTAGCTTAGCACAGATCCTGGAGGTAACTGGCTCCATCTAGCCTAGCTTAGCACAGATCCTGGAGGTAACCGGCTCCATCTAGCCTAGCTTAGCACAGATCCTGGAGGTAACCGGCTCCATCTAGCCTAGCTTAGCACAGATCCTGGAGGTAACTGGCTCCATCTAGCCTAGCTTAGCACAGATCCTGGAGGTAACCGGCTCCAACCAGCCTAGCTTAGCACAGATCCTGGAGGTAACTGGCTCCATCTAGCCTAGCTTAGCACAGATCCTGGAGGTAACCGGCTCCATCTAGCCTAGCTTAGCACAGATCCTGGAGGTAACCGGTTCCATCTAGCCTATTGCTCCCAATAAGTGACAAAATAACGCCAACATTTTCCTATTTACATGTTGTGATTTGTATAGTCACAGAGTGAACAAATAACAAGGTCACATGACACACAGCCATCTTCTAACCGTATACATACTGGGAACTATATTCTCAGAAGGCGAAGCACTGCTACCTGCGTGGAGGGATTTGCTGACAGCACCTGAGAAGCCCCGTGGTGAGGAGCAGAGAGTAACAACGGTGCTTTTCAGGTGTTGCGCTAATCACTCCGCCCAAGTAGCAGTGTGGAGATGAGAAGGGTATGTCTGGACTTATCTAACTCTGGGGGATACGGGGAACAAGCTAAAGTCCCAATAAGTCAGCGTGTTCCTTTAAAGACGGTCATAATATGTAAAGACTGTATCTGTAGCTATCTAACCAAGCTAGATAGCTACAGCTAGCGTTAGCTGGTAAACTTTAGGAAAGTCAGCAGAAGTTCTGTTCTGCCATACATGCAGATGAATGTCGTTAATCTGCCGATTAAACTCCCGTTGGATGACTCGCTTCTGAAAGGTTGAATTTTGGGGTATACGTGCACAGTATTAGTGTCACAAATAATTTTTCCAAAAAGTGAGTGTCACAAATGATGAGGGTCTTATTTGAGACAGGTTAGTTTCCCTCGATTGGGTCAGGGTGAGCAGAGCCGTTTGTGGCGCGTTTTGAGGGTTTGTGAGGCAAGTAGTAGGCCTATCGGGATTTCCTTAGGCTATACACTGTAAATTGTGACAACTGTGAGTATTAGTACCATCTGAAGCCGTCTATCCCCCTTTCCAGACGCACCAGTCGCGCTTGGTGACGGCCAGCGGTGCACTCCATCGCAATCGCGATTAGGCGACGTCTCGCCAGCCACTCCAGAGTCGCTGTCGTTGCCACAATCGTTTCCAAAGAACGGGGTCGCCCTGCCATTGTTTCGCTTGTAAGTAATGCACATTTGCAACAACATTGATTACTGACTATAAAACACCTGTTAAACAGCACAGGTGGTTTACCAGGTTCATAATTAATGGACCTTTTTCACAACAGACATGGTGACTTGTCATAGTACGAAAAGCACAACTGATATTGATAACCTTAACGATGGCGCTATTCTTGCCTTCCTTCCTTCTTTCTACCGTCTTTTTCCAAGATTTTGTCACCTTTTTCCATCATCATCTAAATGTTTTCCAGGTCCAAGGCTGTAGTTTAGTTAATCTATCGCTGACAGCGCTGTATTCTTCCTCTTTATACAAAAATGATGCACGCTGGTTAGGGGGGTACATGGCTTAAAAACACTGTTCAAAGGGGGAACATTATTGGAAAAAAGCTTGAGAACCACTGGGCTAATGGATTCTCCCAAACTTCAGACCCAAAGCCTTTAACCACAACTGCTTTCCAGCCTTCGTGGGACTTTTGTTTCCAAGTTATGTTTTACCAGAAACTGACTGGGCAGCTTGAATCTAAACGAACCACATGCAAAAACATACAACAGTTTTCCATTCTGGTTTGGACCAAAGAAAACCCACCACCCAGCAGACGCCTCACTACAGTGTATATATATATATATATATATATATATATATATATATAAAGGGTTGTAGTCTCTCCTTTGTTGCGTCTCTCAGACACAAGCCAACAGATTGAATCTCTCCGTTTCACCGCGAGCCGTAAACTCTCTTAACTGTCACAGATGAACTCTCTGCTCCAAGCCCACCCACTTTCAAGGAATACCATTTACAGCATGTCTTCGTTGTGTTCATCGTGAATATGTTTTTGGCTTAAATGCCTGACAGCAAACTTAATAATTCAAGGGATCGTGGTTTCAGTTTGACCACAAACACAAATTTCCTGAGAGGAACTTTTGATTGGGTCTAATCCTGAGTCCACTTCTGTCGGACTCCTATAGGTTGCATCTCACGTCTGTTATCTGATAGCTCCTCGACTCCTCGTCCTCGGCTGAGCAGGTTTCTTTTCAACGAAATTGTCAGAAAAGTAACATGGATGGTTCCCTACAACGCTCTTCACAGGTAAAATGAATGATCAGTTCACTACTTTGATTAAATTTGGGTGTTTTATTCAATTGAACATTCAACAGAATGTTGGAAAAAAAAGTCACAAATCTCTTCAAAGCTTCAAAAACATCCAAAAAACTAAAAAGCACGGAAAAAAATAGACAAAAACATTGGGAAAAAGTGACAAAAACGTTGAAATTTTTTTTTTTATTTTTAATTCAACCTGTAATTTCAACTCGTAAAATAAGGACGTTTGGACAGTGGCTGTCAGCGTCTGATGCGACGAAAAAGGCGTCTTTCCAACCGTCCCGTAGTTCCCGCGTGTCACAGAACCGTACGCCCACCCACGACCTTTTCCTTAACATAACTGCGTCAAAAGGGGCGACAGTCACGACCAAGCGATCTACTTATAGCGCTAAAGGGACGTCAATAGTCCCGACCAAGCACGTTACTTATAGCTCTAAAGGGGACGTCAATAGTCCCGACCAAGCACGTGTTACTTATAGCTCTAAAGGGACGGCAATAGTCCCGACCAAGCACGTTTACTTATAGCTCTAAAGGGACGTCAATAGTCCCGACCAAGCACGTTTACTTATAGCGCTAAAGGGGACGCCAATAGTCCCGACCAAGCACGTTTACTTATAGCTCTAAAGGGACGTCAATAGTCCCGACCAAGCACGTTTACTTACAGCGCTAAAGGGACGCAATAGTCCCGACCAAGCGCGTTTACTTACAGCGCTAAAGGGACGTCAATAGTCCCGACCAAGCATGTTTACTTACAGCGCTAAAGGGACGTAATAGTCCCGACCAAGCACGTTTACTTATAGCTCTAAAGGGACGCAATAGTCCCGACCAAGCATGTTTACTTATAGCGCTAAAGGGACGTCAATAGTCCCGACCAAGCACGTTTACTTATAACGCTAAAGGAGACTTTTAGCGTCAAAAAGAAAGACAAAGGCACCTGACCAAGCATCCATATTTTACGAGATGAGTGTGAGAACGTGTTGTTAATTTTGACCCAGAAAAACAAAAAGTTGCACGTGGACGGGAAGACAACACAAGGGTTAAATATATTCTTACCCTTTGTTCAACATTTGTGGTGCTTTTTCGACATTTTTGTCACTTTTTTTGTCGTTTCTAAAAAAGTTTTTGAAAATGTTTTATGTTTTTATTGCTTTTTTCTACACTGTTAGTTTTAATACTCCAAATTGTTTTTTTAAAAGTCTGTTTTCTTTTAAACCTGATGATCTTATGACTTTTTGATGCCTTGTGACGCAGTTTACTACAGTAAAACTTTATTAATAACTTGTAAACTTAGACAATAAATAAAATGCTCAACATCGTCCATACTTTTGAGCAAATACAATACAAGAACATACAGCAAATAACTTATTTTTTATAATCACAAAGGTCACAATAATATGATGTAATATCAACAATATATCCAGTCTAAACTCCCAACATGTTTTACTGGATTCCCCAGTAATACAGTTGTTTACGTCATCTGTCCCGCGAAGGCGGCCGCTCCTATTGGACAAACACGCGGAAGTGAACACTCGCTAACAACAACAACCAAGGGAGCCTCAGTCATTGATGCGTTTCTGTCTCTTGGAGGAGTTTTTAAACAGCCATGGCTCTACCGCCTCAGCTCAAAGCCATCCAGCACCACCTGCGGACCGCACAGGAACATGAGAAACGGGACCCGGTCGTCGCGTACTACTGTGAGTTTTGTTTGCTGGCTAATGTTAGCCGTAGCTACTGTTAGCATCCCAGCTTTGTTTACCTGAGCCGACAGATGACGGTTGTGGCTAGATGGGATACAGCTACGGCCAGAAGCTATTTACGTACATTTACGCAAAGTCTCGCAAAATCTAATATAATAATACAATTTTTAATATTTTCACACAGGAAACGCGCGTTCGTTACTCTGGATTTTTAAAATCCAAATCACGATTTTCTTTTCCTAAACTTGACATGTCGTTTTGGTGTCTAAACGTAACTGACGTCGCCGTACGTTAGCTGTATCCCTTCTAGCCTCAACCACAGATGACTTTGTGTTAGCTTAGCGTTTATTTAAACTGGGACTTTACACATGAAGTGTGTTTGATATTATTAATGAGCCACTAAACTGCGGGTTAACAGTAATCTGGATTCTAACGGTTAGCCTGGCACCGTTAGCTTTGACAGTTTAAACTCCATCAACGTTAGCCTGGCACCGCTAGCTTTGACAGTTTAAACTCCATAAACGTTAGCCTGGCACTGCTAGCTTTGACAGTTTAAACTCCATAAACGTTAGCCTGGCACTGCTAGCTTTGACAGTTTAAACTCCATAAACGTTAGCCTGGCACTGCTAGCTTTGACAGTTTAAACTTCATAAACGTTAGCCTGGCACTGCTAGCTCTGACAGTTTAAACTCCATAAACGTTAGCCTGGCACTGCTAGCTTTGACAGTTTAAACTCCATAAACGTCGCATGCTAGCTTTGACAGTTTAAACTCCATAAACGTTAGCCTGGCAGTGCTAGCTTTGACAGTTTAAACTCCATAAACGTTAGCCTGGCAGTGCTAGCTTTGACAGTTTAAACTCCATAAACGTTAGCCTGGCACCGTTAGCTTTGACAGTTTAAACTCCATAAACGTTAGCCTGGCACTGTTAGCTTTGACAGTTTAAACTCCATAAACGTTAGCCTGGCACTGCTAGCTTTGACAGTTTAAACTCCATAAACGTTAGCCTTGTACTGCTAGCTTTGACAGTTTAAACTCCATAAACGTTAGCCTGGCACTGCTAGCTTTGACAGTTTAAACTCCATAAACGTTAGCCTTGTACTGCTAGCTTTGACAGTTTAAACTCCATAAACGTTAGCCTGGCACTGCTAGCTTTGACAGTTTAAACTCCATAAATGTTAGCCTGGCACTGCTAGCTTTGACAGTTTAAACTCCATAAACGTTAGCCTGGCACTGCTAGCTTTGACAGTTTAAACTCCATAAACGTTAGCCTGGCACTGCTAGCTTTGACAGTTTAAACTCCATAAACGTTAGCCTGGCACTGCTAGCTTTGACAGTTTAAACTCCATAAACGTTAGCCTGGCACTGCTAGCTTTGACAGTTTAAACTCCATAAACGGTCTGGCACTGCTAGCTTTGACAGTTTAAACTCCATAAAGCGTTAGCCTGGCAGTGCTAGCTTTGACAGTTTAAACTCCATAAACGTTAGCCTGGCACTGCTAGCTTTGACAGTTTAAACTCCATAAACGTTAGCCTGGCACCGCTAGCTTTGACAGTTTAAACTCCATAAACGTTAGCCTGGCACCGCTAGCTTTGACAGTTTAAACTCCATAAACGTTAGCCTGGCACTGCTAGCTTTGACAGTTTAAACTCCATAAACGTTAGCCTGGCACTGCTAGGTAACGTTTCCTCAACTTGTGACAACTGGAATTATTTGGGAATTTCTGTTTTTGTCCCTGTCATTGAGGCAGACATGTTCTATCTATCTGGGACTCATACATTATACATTAAGATTTGTGACTGTTGATAACAAATGTAAACTGTCATGTGAGATGTCACGATACCACCAATCTATCTTTAGTAACATTAGTCGGTTGGTCCCAATAAAAAAAATAATATATACACACACACATACACACACACAGGTCACTTATACATGTCCATTCCACTCCATTATAGACAGAATACCAGCTGAGATCAGTTGCATTGTTTTTTTAATCAGGGCAGCAGTTTTCAGATGACATCATGTGTTTACATCATGTCTAAAGGGTTCTCGACTGTTGGAGACAGAAGTGGCTGAAGAAATGCTTGAAATCCCATACTTTTTGGTCTAAACGTCATACCCAAATTAGAAGTGGTACAGCTCCCATATACTCTGACACTCTGGGGTGTGTCTGACATCAGTGGAAAGGTGACTGATGTGTGGGTGTGTTTGTGTATTTGAGAAGTGTTGTATTTTGTAGTTTTTTTTGCTTTTTTCTTTGCACTTTTCAAATGGAAATAAAAAAACAAAAAAAACGCAGACATATCTGTAGAAAAATAAATCATATAAAATCCATTTTTGAGTCTTTTGGCTTCTGGATGCCCTGTGTTGTCTGTCACCTGTCAGATGTGTTTACAGCAGTGTCTTCTAATCCTTTTACAGATGTATGACTTGGACGGAAATAAAAACCCTCCATTCTAGCCTCTGTAACTCTGTCAGTAAGGCCTAGGATCACCCTGACACTTGGAACAAAAACTTGAGTGTGTTTCCTTTCCAATGATACCAAGCACACCCCAGAGTGTCAGAGTATATGGGAGCTGTACCACTTCTAATTTGGGTATGATGTTTAGACCAAAAAGCATGGGATTTCAAGCATTTCTTCAGCCACTTCTGTCTCCAACAGTCGAGAACCCTTTAGACATGATGTAAACACATGATGTCATCTGAAAACTGCTGCCCTGATTAAAAAAACAGGTATTCTGTCTATAATGGAGTGGAATGGACATGTATAAGTGACCTGTGTGTGTGTGTGTGTGTGAGCTTTTATTTTGTTTAAAAGTCGTTTTCTTTCAAGAAAAGAATTGTAATATTTCAAAATAAAAATCCTCATATTTGAAGAAAAAGTCAGAATAAGTATAAAAGTCGTAATATTTGAAATTCAGGCTTCATTAAAGGAGTTAAAATGAGCACAACCTTAAACATGTACAGCAGTAAAATGCAGTTGGCTGGCTCAGCTCTAAAGAATGTGCTCCACCCCCACACCCTGCAACATCACATGATTGTGCTCCATTGTCATGATGTGACAATGGAGCGTCAAACACTATTACGTTGTGACTAATACATTTGTATGCACAGTGTTTTCAGAGTAATTGTATAGTTGTTTGAATCTGGTAAATCAGGCAGCTAGCAGATAGTGAGATGTTTTTACAGTGTGTTCAGGGGACAGGCAGCTAGCAGATAGTGAGGAGATGTTTTTTACAGTGTGTTCAGGGGACAGGCAGCTAGCAGATACTGAGATGTTTTTTACAGTGTGTTCAGGGGACAGGCAGCTAGCAGATACTGAGGAGATGTTTTTACAGTGTGTTCAGGGGACAGGCAGCTAGCAGATACTGAGGAGATGTTTTTACAGTGTGTTCAGGGGACAGGCAGCTAGCAGATACTGAGGAGATGTTTTTACAGTGTGTTCAGGGGACAGGCAGCTAGCAGATAGTGAGGAGATGTTTTTACAGTGTGTTCAGGGGACAGGCAGCTAGCGGAGAGTGAGGAGATGGTTGCTGTATGTGACAAAAAATGTTGTAGCCTAAAAAACACGTGACATCGCTTAGAGCACCTTTAAATAAGTTTAAAATGGGTGAACACGTCACATAGCTGTCTAACACACGGAGTTTTATAACCCCTTTATTTATAGAGGTGGGTAGAGTACCTTATGTAACTTCTCCGCCTCACAGCAAATGCCCTGTATTTGATAAGTGTGACTATTGTTTAGGCTGTCACCTTCTAAGTTTACTGATCAGAAGACGGAAAGTGTCATCACCTGGATGGCTTATCTCCTCCTCTAAACAAAAAAACAATATCCTGAGGAGAAACCTGGCAGATTTTATCCAAACATTTAGAATCGTGATTACTGCCGTCTCGGTCTGAAATAATACAACTGGTTTGTTCGGCTTTATTGTGACTATAAATTACAGGATTGAACAATGCCGTGTTGTTTTAGTAGGGCTGGACACTGAACTCTGATACTTTGTTTTAGGCACAGAGTGTTTTGCCTTCGTTTTAGCCCCCCTTCCGTGTTCCACGCTTAGAAATGATAATAACGACAAAAGATACAATATAAGAGTACAATAAAATAACATGGGTACATGAAATAGGATCCGCAGAGGATAGACACACACACACACAGACACACACACACACACACACACACACACACACACACACACACACACACACACACAGAGACAGACACACACATGCACACACGCACAGACACACTCCGACAGAGACAGAGGGACGCACACAGACACACACAGACAGACGGACACACACACAGACACACTCCGACAGAGGGACGCACACAGACACACAGACACACAGAGTCAGACAGCAGAGGACACACACATGGAGCAGACACACATGCACACACTGCGCAGACACACACACATGCACACACACACAGACACACATACTCAGACAGATGGACACATGCACACACACACACACACACACACACATACACTTAAGCACTTACTAGAACTATCATATGTAATTTACAGCCAAGGTACCCGACAAGATGACGTCCTCAAATGTCTTGTTTTGTCCACAACTCAAAGATCTTCAGTGTCCTGTCCCAGAGGAGAGAAGACACTAGAACATATTCATATTTAACAAGCTGACATCACACAAGTTTTCTATAAAAAATGACTCAAACCAATTAATTAATTATCGAAATAGTTGCTGATTAATGTAATAGTTGCAGACTAATCGATTAATCTTTGCAGCTCTACAGCAAGCGACTGTTTTAGAATGATATATCCAGGTTTCATCATCAGCATCATATTTTTTTGGTGTATAAAGTCCAGTCTAGTTTCCCGTGAAGTAGGGCGAACTATCTGAGCTGACTTCTGATTGGGAGTATAGGGAGCGGAGTGCAGCAGGGGTCTGCATCTGACCCAGTTGCTCGAGGCGAAATGCACATGAAAAGGTATGGAAAAGCAGAAACCCCCCCCCAAAAAAATCTGTCAGATCAAAGGCATGTGCCCTGACAGACACTTGCTTCTTCTGACAGCTGAGGGGAAGACTTTATACTGAGAAAGTATGATCTTGTTAAGTGGCAAGTTATGAATCTATTATGTGGCATCTTACCGAGTAACTCTCGTTGTTCAGGTGCAGATGAAGGCTGTTAAACCACTGCCCAACCGAATATATATTTTAGCATTAAAGTACCCATATTATGAAAAAAAACACTTTTTCTGGGATTTGGGGTGTTCTTTTGTGTCTCTGGAGCTTCCACACGCATACAAACTTTGAAAAACAACCCTCCGTGCTGTTCTGAGTGAGATACAGTTTCTGAATGTGTCCTGTCTTCAGTCTCCTGGTGAGCTGGTCAAAATCGGCATGGCTTGTGATGTCACAAGCCGAAACGAGCTGGCTAACCACAACCGTTAGCTCGTAGCATGCTAATGCTAACGCTAGCATGCTACCTCATTCTCAATAGCAAAGCACTGCTACAACACACACAAGTTCACCATAATCTACAAAAGAACTACTTCCATGTGCGCCCTCATTTAGAAGAAGTCTCCCAGCTGATCCTGCCTTGTAACTGACTGAAGGTGGAGAAACAGCCTTTCTTTTACTGTCTATGGAGCTAGCTAGCTGACATGATCTACAGCTGAGCTACTGAGCATGTGCAATCAAAGATAGTACAGAAGAAAAGAGGTCTCACTCTGTAGCTAAAACAGAGACCAGCTGAAAAGAGGATCTGCAGCAGTGAGAGAGAGCTGTGCAGTACAACAACAATGTGGTGTTTTTTGAAAATTAAACCATGTAAACCTATTCTGGTACAACCTTAAAATACAATTATGAACCTGAAAATGAGCATAATATGGGCGCTTTAATGTGACCCGAAATCGGGAAGAAATGTTAACATTGGTCAATGTTGTGTGTGTGATATCGGTTACGCCGCCTACCCACTGGCAGTTGAAATCAGCTCCGATACGGCTGCGAAATGACAGGAAGTCATTCATTTCCTCTGGAGATTCGCAGACCGCATGCGAATGGGTCCGAAAGAGCGCGATGCGAACAAAAACGTGTCGGTTGGTCATCCGGATGCGCTAAAAAAATGTAACTCTTACGACAAGCTACGGACGGTTCCTATCCGACAATCCCAGCGGAAGTTAGCGTAGCTGTAGTACTGATTAACAAACCTGCTAATGCTAATTAGTTAGCTATCAACAGACATCGAACTATTGACATTATACCCTATATCACGTTTAACTATTGACATTATACCCTATATCACATTTAACTATTGACATTATACCCTATATCACGTTTAACTATTGACATTATACCCTATATCACGTGTAACTATTGACATTATACCCTATATCACGTGTAACTATTGACATTATACCCTATATCACGTGTAACTATTGACATTATACCCTATATCACGTGTAACTATTGACATTATACCCTATATCACATTTAACTATTGACATTATACCCTATATCACATTTAACTATTGACATTATACCCTATATCACATTTAACTATTGACATTATACCCTATATCACATTTAACTATTGACATTATACCCTATATCACATTTAACTATTGACATTATACCCTATATCACATTTAACTATTGACATTATACCCTATATCACATTTAACTATTGACATTATACCCTATATCACATTTAACTATTGACATTATACCCTATATCACATTTAACTATTGACATTATACTCTATATCACGTTTAACTATTGACATTATACCCTATATCACATTTAACTATTGACATTATACCCTATATCACATGTAACTATTGACATTATACCCTATATCACATTTAACTATTGACATTATACCCTATATCACATTTAACTATTGACATTATACCCTATATCACGTTTAACTTTCTGTGAGAAAGGACGAGACCCTAACGTTATATCCTGGCATGTAGTTGTTAAAGACATATGAGATGCTTTTAATAAACGATTGCAAATAAAGCAAACTGTTTCTAATAAGGAACGTTACACGCTGTTTGCAGGTAACGTTACTATTGACGTTCAAAATCCCACAAAAAAACGAATCCCAAGATTGGAAATCGGATACCTTCCCAACGAACAAATATCCAAATAGTGGAATATCCTATTTAAAAGATATCTTCTGTTTTTGTTAGGGATGCACTGAATCCAGGATTCAGCTGAATATTGGGCTTTCTGACGGGGTTGGGTTTCTGCTGAACCCTACGCTCGCACTCCGCGCGCTACGCTGGTCGCCGTAATGACGGCGCCGTTGATTACAGGAAGGTGTTTACGTAGGTGGAGCTTCAATGCAGCAGGCTGAGAGGAAGTGGAAATGGAACTGGTGAGCAGAAAAAGGGTTGTTTGGCAGTACTTTCAGTCAAAAGAAGGCCATTCAAGTCCAGCTACATGTTCAATCTGCAATGCTGATTAGTCTGGTGGTGGCGAGGACCCTAAACAATACACAACATCACCGCTGTTACAACATCTGGTATGAAACATCTGGAAGAATACGAGCTGAGCATGAAGGAATCTGCAGACAGCAGCCAGAATGCAGCAACTTCAGGTACGGCAAAGGAAGGACAGTCACTGTTTACTTCATTAATGTGTTGACTGTGTTCATGGACTGAGGACGGGACGAGGACTCAGCAGAATCTCAAAAATCTGGATTCAGTGCGTCCCTAGTTTTTGTATTTCTGGGTTAAATGAAGATATTAGTTTCTTAGATGCTCTTACAGTGTCTTACAGTTTTCTCTATGGATGTTTGACTGTGTACATCTTAAACATCTTCTTTAATCTGTCGGTGGTGAAGTGTCCCATCATGACAAGCTCATAACGGAAGGAATTTGTCACCTGTGCAAGCTGTGCTGTTTCTTTTTCCGTGGATCTATGTTGTCACATTTTTGACAGCTTTATAGATTATTATTTTTGGGGGGTTTTCCGCCTTTAATTTTTGACAGGACAGCTAGGCGAGAATGGAGAGAGAGAGAGAGAGAATGGGAAGACATGCAGGAAATCGTCACAGGTTGGATTGAAACCCTTGACCTCTGCGTCAAGGTATAAACCTCTCAGTACATGTGCGCCTGCTCTACCCACTGATCCAACCCGGCCACTTTTTTTTTTTTTTGCCAGGTTTATAGATAAAAATGCGAGACACTTTACACTCAAAGCGCTGAAAGCAAACATATCAAATGAAGAGAACCTGGCAGAGTGGAGATTTCCATATTTATCTCCACAAATCATTTTCCTCAAGGTTAAAAGCAAACACGCCCTGAGAGGTGGTTAACGTACTTCAGGGGTTTTTCTGTTGATTCTGCAGCGGTCGCTGTAAAAAAGGAACAGATTCTTGGCATCTTTGGGAGACTGAGTGGTTGCAAGATTCATCAGATGCTTTAACTGTTCATTTTAGTGTTTGGAGAAGATGTGACCTGCCGAATGGATGGTTAGACACTGTCCAATCTCATTAGATGATGTATTACACCGAAACACAGGCTGGGGGTTATTCTGCCGATGATGTAGGAGACTGTTGACTTATCAGCCAACATTCAGAGTTTTCTTAAAATGTTTCTTTTTCCAAATCTTATAATGTCTCAAAGGTGTAGTCAGACAAGTTTGTTATTGTGAATGTTTGGACCCAAGTGATGCAGAGTTCCCCGAGATCACCTGTCCGTCACACAGAGTGGCTGCTGCTGTAATGTCTTTTTGCCTCGGAGACGGTACTTAGTGGATTAAAAGGGAATCAGAGATCAGTTGGGCTGTTTTAATGGGCAGTGTTTGCTCAGATCGCAGCAGATAAGCGGATTAACCCAGAGCAAGAACACAGTTTTTCTCACTGATGTCTGATGTTCTGCGATAGAAGTGGTTGACAGCAAGGGAAAGAAAGTATTGGAATTGATTTGGATTATTTCCAAGTCTAGCAAAATGGCACCGGACATTTTTATTTCTTATTTCAGAGGTAAGTCCGAGCAGGTTAGTGTTAGTTTTTTTTTAACATAATAGACGTAGATATTTGGCGGAGGGGTTAAGGATTCCTTCCACCTATAAAAAGGTGTTTTTCAATAATAATAAAAATGCGCAATCACGTCATTTTTGGACCGTTATTATCACCACATCTGTGTCTAAAACGTTAGAAAAGCTAGAGCAGATAATGAATAAATAAGACTCAAAAAGCCAAAAGACAAACCCTGCTAAAGAAGGAAGTCCACTGGGGACAAAGATACAACCATCAGATCTGAGGAAAGGCTTTTGATGTTCAGAGGGATTTTTACCTTCATTCGGCTTAGGCCCAGCTCACACCTAACAACTTCTCTTTGTGATTCCACTGTCGCAGACAAATCTTAAATCTGGGAATGAAATCCTGAGAGTCAGGGCGGGCAGACAGACGCACGCAGGCAGACAGACAGACGGACGCAGGCAGTCAGACGGACGCACGCAGGCAGACAGACGGACGCACGCAGGCAGACAGACGGACGCACGCAGGCAGGCAGACGGACGCACGCAGGCAGACAGACGCACGCACGCAGGCAGACAGACAGACGGACGCACGCAGTCAGACAGACGCACGCACGCAGACAGACAGACGGACGCACGCACGCAGACAGACAGACAGACGCACGCAGGCAGGCAGACGCACGCACGCAGGCAGACGGACGCACGCACGCACGCAGGCAGGCAGACAGACAGACGCACGCAGGCAGGCAGACAGACGCACGCACGCGACGCAGGCAGGCAGGCAGGTAGACAGACGCACGCACGCAGGCAGACGGACGCACGCACGCACGCACGCAGGCAGGCAGACGGACGGACGCACACAGGCAGGCAGACAGACCCACGCAGGCAGACAGACGCACGCAGGCACGCAGGCAGACAGACGCACGCAGACAGACAGACGGAGGCAGGCAGACGAACGCACGCAGGCAGACAGACAGACAGACAGACAGACGCACGTAGGCGGATGCACACAGGCAGACAGATGCAGGCAGGCAGACAGACGCACGTAGGCGGATGCACACAGGCAGACAGATGCAGGCAGGCAGACAGACAGACAGACGCAGGCAGACAGACAGACGCACGCAGGCAGACAGACGCGCGCACAGAGGCAGACAGATGCAGGCAGACAGACAGATACAGGCAGACAGACGCACACGGACAGACGCACGCAGGCAGGCAGACGCACGCAGACAGACAGACGCACACGGACAGACGCACGCAGGCAGACACACACACACACACACATAGACGCACGCAGACGCACGCACCCAGAATGAAATCCTGAGAGTCGGGCGCTCCCGTCGTCTCCATCGTTTGGTGTAAGGTCATACAACTCAGTCCCAGTTTGTCTTTTTCCCGTCTGGACTTTCTGACAAAATCAAACTTGTTTGATATTATAGTAAGTTTAAAGTCTTCTAGTCTGTGACTTAAAAAAAAACTCAGTACAGTTATGAGAGATTGTCTTTAGATGTGAGATAGTGTCACACTAAAGCTTCATAATGTTGAAGGAGAAACTCTGAGTATGTTGTGTTTAGCAGGGAGCCTCAGTGATCCAGCCAAACCACTGGAGGTCAGCAGGTGTGTGTGTGTGTGTGTGTGTGTGTGTGTGTGTGTGTGTGTGTGTGTGTGTGTGTGTGTGTGTGTGTACTCGTCTAGAACTGTGGTTTCCAAACTTTTCCACATCCAGGACCCTAGACAATTGCAGTTTATTTATTATTATTATGTAGACTTTATACTTTTTTGAACCGCGTGATGCTTCTTAATTTGTTATTCATTATGTGAGGACGTTTATTCCAAAGACTAATCTCTTAATCTCTTAGCATTAAAACCATTTGTTCCAAAAGGCTGAATCTCCTCTGTGCTTTCCTCCTTTTTGAGTGACCGTTGGTGCGTTTCGTCCGTCTCTCGGCCGCAGCCCTTCATCATCACGTTTATCTAAATTAGTGGGATAACGCAGGCCAATATTTCCCCTCACCTCCACCCTGGAACAGGACGATCAATGGCGGGTTGAGTCGAAGCCCTGATTAGTTTCGCTGTAATGAAGCAGTAAAATTCAGCAGCAGCTCTACCGGCCGACAGATTTTTGGCTGTGTGACGGCCGCTGTTTCACACTGATTGGGTCATTGACATTATTAATGAGCTGCGGAGTCCCCGCCTCACACACACGCACGCACAAACGCGGACACACACACAAACATACGCGCACACACATACGCGGACACACACGCACACACACACAAACATACGTGCACACACATACACGGACACACACACACACAAACATACGCGCACACACATACGCGGACACGCACGCACACACACACAAACATACGTGCACACACATACACGGACACACACACACACAAACATACGCGCACACACATACGCGGACACAAACATACGCGCACACACACATACGCACGCGCACACACACATACGCACACATATGCACGCGCACATACGCACACGCACACATACACACGCACACACACACATACGTGCACACACATACACGGACACACACACACACACATACGCACAGACACACACACACACATACGCTCGCACAGACACACACACATACGCACAGACACACACACACACATACGCACGCACAGACACACATACGCACAGACACACACACACACATACGCTCGCACACACACACGCTCGCACACACACGCTCGCACACATACGCTCGCACACATACGCACGCACGCACACACACACAGACACACAGACACACGCACACAAACGCACACAGACACACACACGCACACAAACGCAGACAGACACGCACACAAACGCAGACAAACACACACACAGACGCACACACACACACACACAGACACACACACACAGACACAGACACACACACACAATGCAAAGGCTTTCCTGAATGGGAAGATATCATGGAGGTGTTTTCCTTAACTTAGTCAAGCTGACCTCCAGTGGAGAGTGTTACACGGGATAGTGGAAGTCAACACCTTTCTGTCTGTCATCAGTCCTGGTGTTAGCAACAAATGTCCTCATTGTGATGAAAAAGAAACTGTGTTTCATTGTTATTCTGAGTGTGTGCGCCTGTCACCGTTGTTCTTGCTGCTGGAGGAACTGTTCAGTAAAGTAGGGGAGATTTTCTCCAAACACATGTTCATCCTTGGGTTCAGGTACAGTAGGTTAGCTAAACATAAATGTCAGCTGTTGATCTTCATCCTGGGCCAATCAAAGATGGCTGTGTATGTGAGCAGGAAGAGGAAGGTGGAAGACTCTGTTGATATTAATGTGAATCTGCTGTTTACTCGGATGGTGGAAGCCAGAATCAGGATTGACTTTAGTTATTATAAAGAGATGAAGGATGTTCTGTTGAAAAGAGATTATTTTTGTAGATGGAACATTAATAAAATAAAGTTCCTTTAAAAATCAAATCTCTCTTCCTCTCTCTCTGTCTCCCTCTCCTTTTTCCCCTCTCTCTCTCTGTCTCTCTCTCCTTTTCCCTCTCTCTCCTTTTTCCCTCTCTCTCTCTCTCTCTCTCTCTCTCTCCCTTTTCCCTCTGTCTCTCTCTCTCTCTCTCTCTCCCCTCTCCTTTTCCCTCTGTCTCTCTCTCTCTCTCTGTCTCTCTCCCTCTCTCCCTCCCCCTCCCTCTACTGTCTCTCTCCTTCTCTCTCTCTCTCCCTCTCCTTTTCCCTCTGTCTCTCTCTCTCTCTCTCTCTCTCCTCTCCTTTTCCCTGTGTCTCTCTCTCTCTGTCTCTCTCTCTCTCTCTCCTCCCTCCCTCACTGTCTCTCTCTCTCTCTCTCTCTCTCTCTCTCTCTCTCTCTCTCTCTCTCTCTCTCTCTCTCTCTCTCTCTCTCTCTCTCTCCCTCTCCTTTTCCCTCTGTCTCCCTCTCTCTCTCTCTCTCTCTCTCTCTCTCTCTCTCTCTCTCTCTCTCTCTCTCTGTCTCTCTCTCCTTTTCCCTCTATCTCCTCTCTCTCTCTCTCTCCCCCTCTACTGTCTCTCTCTCTCTCTCTCTCTCTCTCTCTCTCTCTCCTTTTTCCCTCTGTCTCTCTCTCTCTCTCTCTCTGTCTCTCTCTCTGTCTCTCTCCCTCTCCCTCTCTCTCTCCTTTTTCCCTCTGTCTCTCTCTCTGTCTCTCTCTCTCTCTCTCTCTCTCTCTCCTCCCTCTCTCTCCTTTTTCCCTCTCTCTCTCTCTCTCTCTCCCTTTCCCTCTGTCTCTCTCTCTCTCCCCCCCTGTACTGTCTCTCTCTCTGTCTCTCTCTCTCTCCCCCCCTCTGTCTCTCTCTCTCTCTCTCTCTCTCTCTCTGTCTCTCTCTCTCTCTCTCTCCTTTTCCCTCTCTCTCTCTCTCTCTCTCTCTCTCTCTCTCTCTCTCTCTCTCTCTCTCTCTCTCTCTCTCTCTCTGAAAAAACATCACAAAAGTGTCAAAGTCAGAATCTTTTTCACCCGAGAAAAGCGTTTAAATTATCGTTACGGCGATAAAAATGTGATTAATTGCTCATAAGAACAACAACACATTCAGTATTTACAGATCATTGTTGATCAAATGCTTTATTATGTCCACTGTGAAAAGTAGAGCAGATTTCAAATAAAGAGCAAACACATTAGACCTCCAAAAGTTTGCTTTGTTTTGGACAAATGAGTCAGAGTCCCTGTAGTCGTCAAACATGTACATCGCCCTTGTTATTACACAGAACTGCTGCACGCTGTGGTCGCACATTACATTGCACTTTATTGTTTGTTTTAAGTCTTTATTTCTTGTCTTATGTTTGTATGCCTCAGGGAACTACCACCTAAATGTCGTTATATTGTTGTCTGACCCCTCAGTATAGTGGCAATGAAGCTGCTGTGACTTGATCAGGACCCGCTGCTTTTAGAAACATTGCGTGCTGTTTTATTGATCATATTCAGAGTCTGCGTGGTTTATGAAGATACTAAAAAGTGACACTTTGGGAGTGTGTGATGAAGCACTTGTTATAGCTTTCATCTCTGACGGTGATTTAACTCCTCTGACACTGACAGACGCACACAGCGACGCAGCCGTCCTCCATCACAACGTCCTTGTCATTGATGAGAGGGAGACGGGAAGAGAGACAGAGGGAGAGAGGGAGAGAGACAGAGGGAGAGAGAGACAGAGAGAGAGGGAGAGAGACAGAGAGAGAGGGAGAGAGACAGAGGGAGGGAGAGAGGGAGAGAGACAGAGAGAGAGAGAGAGAGAGAGAGAGAGAGAGAGAGAGGAGAGAGCGAGAGAGAGAGAGAGGAGAGAGAGAGAGACAGAGAGGGAGACGGAGAGAGAGAGAGAGAGAGACAGAGGGAGACGGGGAGAGACAGAGGGAGACGGGGAGAGACAGAGGGAGACAGATGGAGAGACAGAGGGAGACGGGAAGAGAGACAGAGGGAGACAGATGGAGAGACAGAGGGAGAGAGGGAGAGAGACAGAGGGAGAGAGACGGAGAGAGAGACAGAGAGAGAGAGAGAGAGACAGAGAGAGACAGAAGAGAGACAGAGAGAGAGAGAGAGAGAGAGAGAGAGAGAGAGAGAGAGAGAGAGAGGGAGAGAGACAGAGAGAGACAGAGGGAGAGAGACAGAGAGAGAGAGAGAGAGAGAGACAGACAGGAGAGGGAGAGAGCCAGGAGAGGGACAGGAGAGGGAGGGAGAGACAGACAGAGGGAGACGGGAAGAGAGACAGAGGGAGAGAGGGAGAGAGACAGAGGGAGACAGATGGAGAGACAGAGGGAGACGGGGAGAGACAGAGGGAGACAGATGGAGAGACAGAGGGAGACGGGAAGAGAGACAGAGGGAGACAGATGGAGAGACAGAGGGAGACGGGGAGAGAGACAGAGGGAGAGAGAGAGAGAGACAGAGGGAGAAAGAGACAGAGGGAGACGGGGAGAGAGACAGAGGGAGAGAGGGAGAGAGACAGAGGGAGACAGATGGAGAGACAGAGGGAGACAGAGACAGGGAGAGAGACAGAGGGAGAAAGAGACAGAGAGAGAGACAGAGGGAGAAAGAGACAGAGGGAGAGGGGAAAAGACGGTGTGCTGCTAAATGGCCTCAGGAAGGAACTGGTTAAGAGTTGTGTTAAGATGTTTTTTAGAAACCTTTGGATCAGTCCCATTACTGACCACCAGGAGGCTCTGGGGAAACGTCTGGAAGTGGACCAACATGTAGGCTTGGCTGCAGTTTTTTCATTTTCTGTGGCCTTACATCCTCTCTGCTGTCAAAGCCGTCTTTCTGTTTGCACTTCATTGTGTTTGAGCAGCCAAAGAAGTGAACGTTACATGGGTGTAATCGCACAAAGGGCGTCTTTGTCTTTGTGTCTTTAAAGACTAACTGCACACATACAAAACGTGTGTGTCACGCTGGAGTTTTTTTGTTAGGAAATGTTGACAGCTCAGCGGTGCCTCCCCACCGTCCCGTCCCGTCCTGTCCTTTAGCTGAATGTTAAATGCTATGTGTTTTTTGGTATGTTGCCTTGATTAGGAGGGAAATAGAGAGAGAGAGAGAGAGAGTGTGTGGTTGTGTGTGTGTGTGTGTGTGGTTGTGTCTGTGTGTGTGTGTGTGTGTGTGTGGTTGTGTCTGTGTGTGTGTGTGGTTGTGTCTGTGTGTGTGTGTGGTTGTGTGTGTGGTTGTGTCTGTGTGTGGTTGTGTCTGTGTGTGGTTGTGTCTGTGTGTGGTTGTGTCTGGTGTGTGTGGTTGTGTCTGGTGTGTGTGGTTGTGTCTGGTGTGTGTGTGGTTGTGTCTGTGTCTGTGTGTGTGGTTGTGTCTGTTGTGTGTGTGTGGTTGTGTCTGTGTGTGTGTGTGTGGTTGTGTCTGTGTGTGTGGTTGTGTCTGTGTGTGTGGTTGTGTCTGTGTGTGTGTGGTTGTGTGTGTGGTTGTGTGTGTGTGGCTGTGTCTGTGTGTGTGTCGTGTGTGTGTGTGTGGTTGTGTCTGGTGTGTGTGTGGTTGTGTCTGGTGTGTGTGTGGTTGTGTCTGTGTGGTTGTGTGTGTGGTTGTATCTGTGTGTGTGTGGTTGTATCTGTGTGTGTGTGGTTGTGTCTGTGTGTGTGTGTGGTTGTGTCTGTGTGTGTGTGGTTGTGTCTGGTGTGTGTGTGGTTGTGTCTGGTGTGTGTCTGGTGTGTGTGTGGTTGTGTCTGGTGTGTGTCTGGTGTGTGTGTGGTTGTGTCTGTGTGTGTGGTTGTATTTGTGTGTGTGGTTGTGTGTGTGGTTGTATCTTTGTGTGTGTGTGTGTCTGTGTGTGTGTGTGTGTGTGTGTGTGTGTGGTTGTGTGTGTGGTTGTATCTGTGTGTGTGTGGTTGTGTCTGTGTGTGTGTGGTTGTGTCTGTGTGTGTGTGTGTGTGTGTGTGTGTGTGGTTGTATCTGCATATGTGTGTGTGTTTAAAAATTTCGCTTTTTGACGTTTCTTTTCGTTGCTTTTATCAACGTTTTTGTCCTCTTTTTTGACTCTTCTTTCAACGACTCTTCCCTCATTTGTCATAGTTTCTGTTGCCTTTCTTTGTCCAAATGTCTTTGGACTTTTATATGAATATTAGAAGAAACTATCACCAAGTATCTGACAATTAGTGACCACGTTTTAATTCTCTTTCTCTCTCTACCCAACCAACCAACACATAGCATTAAACATTTTCAGCAAATCCCTTCTGAACGCTGCATCACCTAAACACTACAGTGTCTGAGGTTGAAGATCTCTGCTGACTCTGCTGTCAGAGGTTGAACGTGTAACCGAAGCAGCTGAAGTTGTAACGATGCCGTCAGCTTCAAACATCTGGAGCAGCGAGCATTTTTTATTTTTTTTCCCACCCAGGTTTGTCATGTGTTTAACTGTGTTGCCAGGCTACCATTCACACATTAGTTGTACGCCACACAGTGTACGGTAATCCCTCTGTTTCCACCTCATGCTCGGTGTTTGAGTCACTGTCCTCTGTACAGCATCAACATAACAAAGTCTCAGTTCATAGGACGGGACGGTGGGGAGGCACCGCTGAGCTGTCAACATTTCCTAAAAAAAAGGTGTGTGTGTGTCTGTGTGTGTGTGTTCTTGTTTAACTATATTCGTGGGGTCCACAAACTGAGGGTCCTGACAGCTTTGTGGGGCCAAAATGCTGGACCCCCCAAGGTTAAAGGTCTGTTTGAGGGTTAAGACTTGGTTTTAGGATTAGGGTTAGAATGAGGTTCTGGTTAGGGTGAGGGTAAGGGTTAAGGTTAGGGATTTAGTTGGGATGGTTAAGGTTAGGGTAAGGGGCTAGGGAATGCATTATGTCAATGACGGGTTCCCACAAAGATAGTGAAACACACTGTGTGTGTGTGTGTGTGTGTGTGTGTGTGTGTGTGTGTGTTGAAGCTGTAAAGATGCCCTCAGCTTCAACCAACTAATCCGTTCATCCATTCATCTTTGCAGCTTCAGTGTTCAGTCTGCTTTTAACCGTCACATAGATGGAAGAGTCCTCTGCATTAAAACCTGAACACTAGAGCTGCAAAGATGAACGGATGAACGGATCAGTTGGTTGAAGCTGAGGGCATCTTCCCAGCTTCAGCTGTTTCAGTTACACACACAGCTCTTCATTTGCAAACAATTTAGTGTTCATGTGATCAAGGGGTTTTTCTAGGTTTTGGCGAAGACTGAGTTGCACGTATCGGGGTCCTTCCTCAAGAAAATGTTACGTTTCTCAACAGGGACGCACCGAATCCAGATTTTTTTGGGGTTCTGCTGAATCCTGAACCCCCTGGTTGAGGTTCTGCTGAATCCTGAATCCCCTGGTTGAGGTTCTGCTGAGTCCTCGTCCCGTCCTCAGTCCATGAACACAGTCAACACATTAATGAAGTAAACAGTGACTGTCCTTCCTTTGCCGTACCTGAAGTTGCTGCATTCTGGCTGCTGTCTGTAGATTCCTTCATGCTCAGCTCGTATTCTTCCAGATGTTTCATACCAGATGTTGTAACAGCGGTGATGTTGTGTATTGTTTAGGGTCCTCGCCACCACCAGACTAATCAGCATTGCAGATTGAACATGTAGCTGGACTTGAATGGCCTTCTTTTGACTGAAAGTACTGCCAAACA
>NC_135872.1:1767827-1777827 GCF_031162955.1 Sander vitreus | reverse complement strand
AAGGGGGAAGGAGGGGAGGAAAAGAGAGGGAAAGGAGATGGGAGGAAAAGAGAGGGAAAGAAAAGAGAGGAAGGACAGAAAGGGAAATGAAAAGAGAGGAAGGACAGAAAGGAGAGGAAATGAAAGGAGGAGGAAGAGGAAAGGGAAAGGAAGGAGAGGAAAAGAAAGTGAAAGGAAGGAGAGGAAAAGGAAGGAGAGGGGAGAAAAGGAGAGGAAAAGGAAGGACAGGAAGGAAAGGAGAGGAAATGAGAGGAAAAGAAAGGGAGAGGAAAGGGAAAGAAAGAGAGGAAAAGGAAGGAGAGGGAAAAAGGGGAAGGAGGGGAGGAAAAGACAGGGAAAAGGGGGAAGGAGGGGAGGTAAAGACAGGGAAAAGGGGGAAGGAGGGGAGGAAAAGAGAGGGAAATGAGAGGGAAAGGAGATGGGAGGGAAAGAAAAGAGAGGAAGGACAGAAAGGAAGGAGAGGGGAGGAAAAGAAATGAATGGGATCCCTTTCATTCCCTTTCTTGACATCAATAATAAAACATTTCTCTCTAAGAATTCTGCAAGTTTGACCTTTCACAATAAAAGCCTCTCTGAGAAATCCTTCTTTACAGCTGCATTCATTGACCTGATTCATAGTTTTTGGAGTAATTGTGTGTGTTTGTGTTCCAGATGAAGAAGGAGCTGGCTGACAACGACTCCATCAGTCAGGAGGTGGTCGGTAACGCCCACATCGAAAACTACGCCTTAAAGATGTTCCTCTACGCTGACACTGAGGACCGGGCCGCCCGCTTCCACAAGTAAGCTACGCACACAGCTTTTATATTTTACTGTCACTATACACATGTATCGAAAGGAGCCAGTTGAGGTGGTTCGGGCATCTGGTAAGGATGCCCCCTGGGCGCCTCCCTAGGGAGGTGTTCCAGGCACGTCCAGCTGGGAGGAGGCCTCGGGGAAGACCCAGGACTAGGTGGAGGGACGTCCAGCTGGGAGGAGGCCTCGGGGGAGACCCAGGACTAGGTGGAGGGACGTCCCAGCTGGGAGGAGGCCTCGGGGAAGACCCAGGACTAGGTGGAGGGACGTCCAGCTGGGAGGAGGTCTCGGGGAAGACCCAGAACTAGGTGGAGGGACGTCCAGCTGGGAGGAGGTCCCGGGGAAGACCCAGGACTAGGTAGAGGGACGTCCAGCTGGGAGGAGGCCTCGGGGAAGACCCAGGACTAGGTGGAGGGACGTCCAGCTGGGAGGAGGTCTCGGGGAAGACCCAGGACTAGGTAGAGGGACGTCCAGCTGGGAGGAGGCCTCGGGGAAGACCCAGGACTAGGTGGAGGGACGTCCAGCTGGGAGGAGGCCTCGGGGAAGACCCAGGACTAGGTAGAGGGACGTCCAGCTGGGAGGAGGCCTCGGGGAAGACCCAGGACTAGGTAGAGGGACGTCCAGCTGGGAGGAGGCCCCGGGGAAGACCCAGGACTAGGTAGAGGGACGTCCAGCTGGGAGGAGGCCTCGGGGGAGACCCAGGACTAGGTGGAGGGATTATATCTCTAACCTGGCCTGGGAACGCCTCGGGATCCCCCAGTCGAAGCTGGTTAATGTGGCTCGGGAAAGGGAAGGTTGGGGTCCCCTGCTGGAGCTGCTACCCCCGCGACCCGACCCCGGATAAGCGGACGAAGATGGATGGATGGATGGATGGATGGATGGATGGATATACACATGTACAGTGAGATTAACAGCAACTCCTTTTCCAGTGCCAACATGTACAGTGGTGTGAAAAAGTGTTTGCCCCCTTCCTCATTTCCTGTTCCTTTGCATGTTTGTCACACTTAAGTGTTTCGGAACATCAAACCAATTTAAACAATAGTCAAGGACAACACAAGTAAACACAAAATGCAATTTGTAAATGAAGGTGTTAATTATTAAAGGTGAAAAAAAATCCAAACCATCATGGCCCTGTGTGAAAAAGTGATTGCCCCCCTTGTTAAAACATACTATAACTGTGGTTGTCCACACCTGAGTTCAATTTCTCTAGCCACACCCAGGCCTGATTATTGCCACACCTGTTCACAATCAAGGCATCACTTAAATAGGAGCTGCTTGACACAGTAAGGTCCACCAGAAGATCCTTAAAAGCTACACATCATGCCGAGACCCAAAGAAATTCAGGAACAATTGAGAAAGAAAGTAATTGAGATCTATCAGTCTGGAAAGGGTTATAAAGCCATTTCCAAAGCTTTGGGAATCCAGCGAACCACAGTGAGAGCCATTATCCACAAATGGCGAAGACATGGAACAGTGGTGAACCTTCCCAGGAGTGGCCGGGCCGCCCAAAATTACTCCCAAGAGCGCAGCGACGACTCATCCAAGAGGTCACAAAGACCCCACAACAACGTCCCAAAGAACTGCAGGCCTCACTTGCCTCAGTTAAGGTCAGCGCTCATGCCTCCACCATCAGGAAAAGACTGGGCAAAAATGGCCTGCATGGCAGAGTTCCAAGGAGAAAACCACTGCTGAGCAAAAAAGAACATCAAAGCTTGTCTCAATTTCTCCAGAACACATCTTGATGATCCCCAAGACTTTTGGGACAACATTCTGTGGACCGATGAGACAAAAGTGGAACTCTTGGAAGGTGTGTGTCCAAGTATATCTGATGAGAAGGAACACTGCATTTCATAAAAAAGAACATTATACCAACTGTAAAATATGGTGGTGGTAGTGTGATGGTCTGGGGGCTGTTTTGCTGCTTCAGGACCTGGAAGACTTGCCGTGATAAAAGGAACTATGAATTCTGCTGTCTACCAAGAGATCCTGAAGGAGAATGTCCGACCATCTGTTCGTGTACTCAAGCTGAAACGAACTTGGGTTCTGCAGCAGGACAATGATCCTAAACACACCAGCAAGTCCACCACCGAATGGCTGAAGAAAAACCAAATGAAGACTTTGGAGTGGCCTAGCCAAAGTCCTGACCTGAATCCTATTGAGATGTTGTGGTATGACCTTAAAAAGGCCGCTCATGCTCGAAAACCCTCTAATGTAACTGAATTAGGACAATTCTGCAAAGATGAGTGGGCCAAAATTCCTCCAGGACGCTGTAAAAGCCTCATTGCACGTTATCGCAAACGCTTGGTTGCAGTTGTTGCTGCTAAGGGTGGCCCAACCAGTTATTAGGTTTAGGGGGGCAATCACTTTTTCACACAGGGCCATGATGGTTTGGATTTTTTTTTCACCTTTAATAATTAACACCTTCATTTACAAATTGCATTTTGTGTTTACTTGTGTTGTCCTTGACTATTGTTTAAATTGGTTTGATGTTCAAACACTTAAGTGTGACAAACATGCAAAGGAACAGGAAATGAGGAAGGGGGCAAACACTTTTTTCACACCACTGTACGTAAAATAAATATAACGTGAAATAAAATAAATGGTGCAAAAAGTGGCATATGCATTTCCTATTTTCACAAATAAGAGGACAGTTTTATTTTGATTCAGTGGTGGGTTGCAGCTTTACCGAGCTTTTTCAACGTAAAATAACGCCAGACTAGAGCGCTGCTTACTGAGCTCCAAGGCTGCAACACAACAAGAGCCTGGTCGCTACGGAAACTAAAACTTGTGCGTATTCAATTGGGAAGCGATGATCGGATTTGAAACCAGATCCTCCAAACGATTCCCATAAAGAAACGACTACAAGTAGGAATCAGTTCTCGATGCCCAACCCTAGTCTTGTCTCCTTTCCTCCCTCCCTCGTCCTTCCTCTCCTCTCCTTATTTCTTTTCACCCAGACACCGGAGAGGACTGAAACATACCTCTGTAATCTCTTGGGTCATTTTAATTGCACAAATATTAAAAATATATATATATATATTTATTTTATGCTGGGAGAGTACGGCCGTTCCCAGACAGATCGAGGGGGCAGCGGGTCTCTTTATTCCCTGGAAGTACAAACCGCTTATTTAGGTCAGGAAACCACCTCTGTGTGTGTGTGTGTGTGTGTCTTTGTGTGTGTGTGTGTGTGTGTGTGTGTGTGTGTGTGTGTCTGTGTCTGTGTCTGTGTGCATGTGTCTTTTGTGTGTGTATCTCTGTGTGCCTGTGTGTCTGCGTGAGTGTGTCTGTGTCTGCCTGTGTGTGTCTTTGTCTGTGTGTGTGTGTGTGTGTGTGTGTGTGTGTGTCTGTGTGTGTCTTTGTCTGTGTGTGTGTCTTTTTGTGTGTGTCTGCGTGTGTGTGCCTGTCTGTGTATGTCTTTGTCTGTGTGTGTGTGTGTCTGCGTGTGTGTGTCTGCCTGTGTCTGCCTGTGTGTGTCTGTGTCTGCCTGTGTGTGTCTGTGTGTGTGTGTGTGTGTGTGTGTCTGTGTCTGTGTCTGCCTGTGTGTGTCTGTGTCTGTGTGTGTGTCTGTGTGTGTGTGTGTGTGTGTGTGTGTGTGTGTGTGTGTGTGTGTGTGTCTGTGTCTGCCTGTGTCTGTGTGTGTGTGCTGTGTTCTGTGTGTGTGTGTGTGTGTGTGTGTCTGTGTCTGTGTCTGCCTGTGTGTGTGCGCTTCCATGTGAATATTTGATATCAAAACATGTGATAAGAGTGTTTTGATACATTATATTATATATTGATTGATTTTTATATATATATACAGTCAGGTCCATAAATATTGGGACATCGACACAATTCTAATCTTTTTGGCTCTATACACCACCACAATGGAGTTGAAATGAAACGAACAAGATGTGCTTTAACTGCAGACTTTCAGCTTTAATTTGAGGGTATTTACATCCAAATCAGGTGAACGGTGTAGGAATTACAACAGTTTGTATATGTGCCTCCCACTTTTTAAGGGACCAAAAGTAATGGGACAATTGGCTGCTCAGCTGTTCCATGGCCAGGTGTGTGTTATTCCCTCATTATCCCATTTACAAGGAGCAGATAAAAGGTCCAGAGTTCATTTCAAGTGTGCTATTTACATTTGGAATCTGTTGCTGTCAACTCTCAATATGAGATCCAAAGAGCTGTCACTATCAGTGAAGCAAGCCATCATTAGGCTGAAAAATCTAAACAAACCCATCAGAGAGATAGCAAAAACATTAGTTGTGGCCAAATCAACTGTTTGGGAACATTCTTAAAAAAGAAAGAACGCACCGGTGAGCTCAGCAACACCAAAAGACCCGGAAGACCACGGAAAACAACTGTGGTGGATGACCGAAGAATACTTTCCCTGGTGAAGAAAACACCATCACAACAGTTGGCCAGCTCAATTGTCCCATTACTTTTGGTCCCTTAGAAAGTGGGAGGCACATATACAAACTGTTGTAATTCCTACACCGTTCACCTGATTTGGATGTAAATACCCTCAAATTAAAGCTGAAAGTCTGCAGTTAAAGCACATCTTGTTCGTTTCATTTCAACTCCATTGTGGTGGTGTATAGAGCCAAAAAGATTAGAATTGTGTCGATGTCCCAATATTTATGGACCTGACTGTATGTATGTATGTATGTATAGTATATATATATATATATATATATATATATATATATATATATATATATATATATATATATATATATATATATTTTATGCTGGGAGAGTACAGCTGTTCCCAGACAGATCGAGGGGGCAGCAGGTCTCTTTATTCCCTGGAAGTACAAACCGCTTATTTAGGTCAGGAAACCACCTCTGTGTGTGTGTGTGTGTGTGTCTGTGTGCGTGTGTCTTTTGTGTGTGTATCTCTGTGTGCCTGTGTGTCTGCGTGTGTGTGTCTGTGTCTGCCTGTGTGTGTCTTTGTCTGTGTGTGTCTTTGTCTGTGTGTGTGTGTGTGTCTTTGTGTCTGTGTGTCTTTGTCGTGTGTGTGCCTGTCTGTGTATGTCTTTGTCTGTGTGTGTGTGTGTGTGTGTGTGTGTGTGTGTGTCTTTGTGTGTGTCTGTGTGTGTCTGTGTGTGTGTGTGTGTGTGTGTGTGTCTTTGTGTCTGTGTGTCTTTGTGTCTTTTTGTGTGTGTCTGCGTGTGTGTGCCTGTCTGTGTATGTCTTTGTCTGTGTGTCTGTGTGTGTGTGTGTGTGTGTCTTTGTGTCTTTTTGTGTGTGTCTGCGTGTGTGTGCCTGTCTGTGTATGTCTTTGTCTGTGTCTGTGTGTGTGTGTGTGTGTGTGTGTCTGTGTCTGCCTGTGTGTGTGTGTGTGTGTGTGTGTGTGTGTGTGTGTGTGTGTGTGTGTGTGTGTGTGTGTGTGTGTGTGTGTGTGTGTGTGTGTGTGTGTGTGTGTGTGTGTGTGTGTGTGTGTCTGTGTCTGCCTGTGTGTGTGTGTGTGTGTGTGCTTCCATGTGAATATTTGATATCAAAACATGTGATAAGAGTGTTTTGATACATTATATTATATATTGATTGTTATATTTATTTATTTTATGCTGGGAGAGTACAGCTGTTCCCAGACAGATCGAGGGGGCAGCAGGTCTCTTTATTCCCTGGAAGTACCAACCGCTTATTTAGGTCAGGAAACCACCTGTGTGTGTGTGTGTGTGTGTGTGTGTGTGTGTGTGCTTCCATGTGAATATTTGATATCAAAACGTGATAAGAGTGTTTTGACAGAAAGAACTGAAAGCAGGAAGGTTTGGGTGTGTTTTAATTCATGTTTGTTAACATTTTAAGTGCTAATGCTTCCCCCCTATAACCTGCACCTCCCTTTCCTCAGAAATGAGTAATACCGTAATACCTCAAAGAAAAAGCTGGGTCTTTATTTAACTAAACAGCAGAAGGTACAATATCACTATATATATATATTGCAGCACACCAGTATCTGATTAACGTTACAGACGTTAGCTAAGCTAGTTTTGTTTCTAGCTCCAGGCTAACGTTATGCCTCCCACCTCCAGCTAGACTAATCATGTCAGCTCATCCTTCTGTTTCCTCCAGTCTTGGATTCTCCTGGGGTCAATGTCGACATGTCTCGCAGCTTTTTCACCCGAGATTTCCTTTTCGTTTTCAGTAAGTTGTTGAAAAGTCCGTTACTAGCACCAGAGCCCGTCATTCTCTGCTAGCACTAAATGAGACCCGTGTTACAGCCAATGTTGCTACTGCCTAGGGGTTCAAGATACGTCGACGCAATATCGTTATCGCCATATATCGACAGTGTTGCAATAAGTGTGCAATGTTTAGTTTATTTTGTGGAGCGCTGCGTCCCGTCTGTTGGCTGTGTGTCTTAGTTGTTTGATTTAGAGCTTGAAACACTGTAATGATCATGTTTCATTGCCCAGTTCCCGTGCTAATTGCACATTAGTGCACGTCAGTGCACATCCCCCCCTATAACCTGCACCTCCCTTTCCTCAGAAATGAGTAATATGTTAGAACAAAGTGGAAAGAGGAACAGGAGGAGACGGGAAGATGTTTAGCTTTTGGTTCGTAGCCAAAGCCGAGTTCCTCTTCTTCAATCAAATGTTTCTGAAAACATTTTCAGTGAGAAATAATATGCCGCTGCTGAATGTCTTCATTTCAGATCGACAAAAGGTCATTTAAACATTTTTAGGATTTTTGCCTTATGCAAATGAGGAGCGGTTGACTCAACGCCCCACTTCTCGCTCCAAAAAACGGAGAAAAAAGCTCTAGAAGCATTAAAAAACCCACACAACAAACGCATTAAAAAAAGTCTAAAAGGTCTAGAAGATATCTGGTCTTATCAGATATCAGTCTTTTCCTGAGAATTACATAAATCCTTTAGGAATGTGTGTCTGTGTCTCTGTGTGTGTGTGTGTCTGTGTGTGTGTATCTGTGTCTCTGTGTGTGTGTCTCTGTGTGTGTGTCTGTGTGTGCGTGTGTGTCTGTATGTCTCTCTCTGTGTGTGTGTCTGTGTGTGCGTGTGTGTCTGTATGTCTCTCTCTGTGTGTGTGTCTGTATGTCTGTGTGTGTGTCTCTGTGTGTGTGTCGCTGTATGTCGCTGTGTGTCTCTGTGTGTGTGTCGCTGTGTGTGTGTGTGTGTCTGTGTGTCGCTGTGTGTGTGTGTGTGTCTGTGTGTGTGTGTGTGTGTGTGTTCTATGTTCGATCATGGAAAAAGCTCAAGCAGCCACTGCTGGCCAATACGTTGACACTAGAAACCTTTTATTAATGACATATATAATGATGAATGTGTATTGGTTGTTGGTGGCAGCGGTGTCTGTTAGCAGTTAGCTCGCTCGTTAGCTGCTGAACAGCAGCAGCGTGCAGGCAGAGCGAGCAGCCGCCAGCTGTTGATGCGTGCAGGACTTCACCGTGAGCGGACTGTTTAGAGACCATGTGACCCGCAGGTAACGTTAACTGGTCCCTGTACGCAGATATCATCAATGATAGGGAGCCCAGCAGCGGCCATGATGAGCTCCTCCTCCTTTTTCTCTGAACTAATGTTTGGTAGGAATGACAGTTTACATCGTATGTTTCTCTGGGATCAGACACCGTGAAGGACGTCTGTATTCTGATTGGTTGCCGTTGAACTGTGTCATAGCTCATTACCATAAAGCTGACCTACTTTCAACTTTCTGGTTGACGCTCTGGTCGCTCAAAACGCCCAAAACGCGACGCCAACAGATTTGACGCTCCTTGCAGCTGAGAGAAGCTATCATTGAAGATGAATGACTTCCTGTATCTTTAGAAGATCAAGTCAGCGGCGGGGTGTACGTACAGTTATTGGGTGGGGAGACAGCTCTGCCTCTCCAGCTCCTCCCGTAGCTCTGGGTGGACGTCCTGTGGGGAGACAGCTCTGCCTCTCCAGCTCCTCCCGTAGCTCTGGGTGGATGTCCTGTGGGGAGACAGCTCTGCCTCTCCAGCTCCTCCCGTAGCTCTGGGTGGACGTCCTGTGGGGAGACAGCTCTGCCTCTCCAGCTCCTCCCGTAGCTCTGGGTGGACGTCCTGTGGGGAGACAGCTCTGCCTCTCCAGCTCCTCCCGTAGCTCTGGGTGTCCTGACCTGACTTGAGCGTGAGATAAACTGGGCTACATCGCGTCTCCCTCCCCTCTGCAGCACTGTTGTCGACCAATTAGGTGATGGAGACCAGAAAGTCTCCTATATGGTTCCAGGTCTTTGATTATGTTGCTGCCTTCATCTGTTCCCCTCACTATTCAGCTGAGGGAGCACTCAAAACGCGACGCCGACAGATATGACGCCCACATTCAATATAAGTAGTGAACTGATCAATTATTTTACTTGTGAACAGCGTTCTGTGGAACCAGCCATCTTATTTATTTTGACATTTTGGTTGAAAGAGAACCACATTTCTGATATAGAAACGTTTTGAAAGTGGGTCAAAGTTGACCGAGAACATCAGGAGGGTTAATACAGCGACAAATGTCGGGGAAAAAATGGATGGATGTAAATAAGTAAAACCCTAAGAGAAGTCCAGCAGGAAGGTTAGCTTCCCTGGCTGTCAGTAAGTGTGAGCAGCGTGCTGGCGATGAATGGATGAATGGAAGCAGGCGACGGGTAAATAAATGCTCAGAAGCTCTCTGTTTGCAGCAGGATTGGGTCACATTTCTGTTCCGCTGCTGAGGGAACACAAACAGCCTGCAGTTTATTTTACGAGAAGCAGCTGTGTGTGTGTGTGTGTGTGTGTGTGTGTGTGTGTGTGTGTGTGTGTGTGTGTGTGTGTGTGTGTGTGTGTGTGTGTGTGTGTTATGTCACCAAACTAAGAACACAGGTACAAACAGAGTATATACACATGTAGGCTTAAATACTCACATTCACACATAAAAACTGATTGGCACACATGTGCACCTTTGTGACAGACACACACACACACACACCCCCACACACACACACACACACCCTACACACACACACACACACACACACCCACCCCCCACCCCACACACACACACACACACACACACACACACACACACCCCCCACCCCACACACACACACCCACCCCCCCCCCACACACACACACGTCGAGGCTCTGATTTTGGGAAACTTTTAGTGGAATAAGAAACTTCCTCAGACGTGTTTGGGGCCACCGCTCAGTAGCGTGTGAGCTACAAGGAAGCCATTTATGTTCCCTACCTTAACTGTGTGTGTGTGTGTGTGTGTGTCTGATGGGAAAT
>NC_135872.1:1755327-1760327 GCF_031162955.1 Sander vitreus | reverse complement strand
TGTGTGTGTGTGTGTGTGTGTCTGTCTGTCTGTCTGTCTGTCTGTATACGTGTGTGTGTGTGTGTCTGTCTGTCTGTCTGTCTGTCTGTATACGTGTGTGTGTCTGTCTCTGTGTGTGTGTGTGTGTCTGTCTCTGTGTGTGTGTGTGTCTGTCTCTGTGTGTGTGTGTGTCTGTCTGTCTGTATATGTGTGTTTGTCTGTCTGTCTGTCTGTCTGTATACGTGTGTGTGTCTGTCTCTGTGTGTGTGTGTGTGTGTGTCTGTCTCTGTGTGTGTGTGTGTCTGTCTGTCTGTATATGTGTGTTTGTCTGTCTCTATGTGTGTGTGTGTGTGTGTGTGTGTGTGTGTGTGTGTGTGTGATTTCAGCTGCTTTTGCTTTTGTTTGTTTTTTGTCGTTTTTGACACTTTCAACAGTTTTGTCTCCTTTTTGTTGACATTTTTGTGGTTGTTTTTTGGACGTTTTTGTCTACTTCATGTTAAGCTTGTGTGTCTGTTTGCTGCGTTAGTGTGTGTGTGTTTGTCTGTGTGTGTGTTTGTCTGTGTGTGTGTTTGTCTGTCTCTGTGTGTGTGTTTGTGTTTGTCTGTCGCTCTGTGTGTGTGTTTGTGTCTGTCGCTCTGTGTGTGTGTTTGTGTCTGTCTCTGTATGTATATGTGTGTGTGTGTGTGTGTGTGTGTGTGTGTGTGTGTGTGTGTGTGTGTGTGTGTTTGTCTGTGTGTGTGTGTGTGTGTGTGTGTCTCTCTGTATGTGTGATTTCAGCTGCTTTTGCTTTTGTTTGTTTTTTGTCGTTTTTGACACTTTTTCAACAGTTTTGTCTCCTTTTTGTTGACATTTTTGTGGTTGTTTTTTGGACGTTTTTGTCTACTTCATGTTAAGCTTGTGTGTCTGTGTGTGTGTGTGTGTGTGTCTGTCTCTGTATGTATATGTGTGTGTGTGTGTGTGTGTGTGTGTGTGTTTGTCTGTGTGTGTGTTTGTCTGTGTGTGTGTGTTTGTCTGTCTCTGTGTGTGTTTGTCTGTCTCTGTGTGTGTTTGTCTGTCTCTGTGTGTGTGTTTGTGTCTGTCGCTCTGTGTGTGTGTTTGTGTCTGTCGCTCTGTGTGTGTGTTTGTGTCTGTCTCTATGTGTGTGTGTGTGTGTGTTTGTCTGTCTCTATGTGTGTGTGTGTGTGTGTGTGTGTGTGTGTCTCTCTGTATGTGTGATTTCAGCTGCTTTTGCTTTTGTTTGTTTTTTTTGGACGTTTTTGTCTACTTCATGTTAAGCTTGTGTGTCTGTGTGTGTGTCTATCTCTGTATGTATATGTGTGTGTGTGTGTGTGTGTGTGTGTTTGTGTGTGTTTGTGTCTGTCGCTCTGTGTGTGTGTTTGTGTCTGTCGCTCTGTGTGTGTGTTTGTGTGTGTGTGTGTGTGTGTGTGTGTGTGTGTGTGTGTGTTTGTGTCTGTCGCTCTGTGTGTGTGTTTGTGTGTGTGTGTGTCTCTCTGTGTGTGTGATTTCAGCTGCTTTTGCTTTTGTTTGTTTTTTGTCGTTTTTGACACTTTCTCAACAGTTTTGTCTCCTTTTTGTTGACATTTTTGTGGTTGTTTTTTGGACGTTTTTGTCTACTTCATGTTAAGCTTGAATAGGGAATAAATGATTTAACCATGCAGCTCTTTCTAAATGTTATCGGCCCGAATGGATCAAATTCTGGAATCGAAACGAGTCATGCCGCGTCTCTTTCTCCATGTAATTCTGTGGGGAAAAGTATTTTTGGGCCAGACGGCATCACGTGACGGACACAGAACTTGTAGTTCCACCACAATGTTTGATTTGCGTCAAAGCCCAGCTCCCTTAATGGACTCAGGGTTCCCTTCAACTCCAGCTTCCTGTCCATACATACCGACTTCCCAATCATTACCACTTACCAGATTGCTACCTTTTACAAGCCTCAACCCTCTGCATTACCCCATCCCTTACCAACTACGTTTTATTTCCCCTAGTCCCTGCAAACTACCTTCCAACACTACTACGAATAACCTCTGTTTCTGTCTCTTCACCAGAACATCCAGCATAGGAAGTACGCCCGCTGGAAGGCCACCTACATCCACAACTGTCTGAAGAACGGAGAGACGCCTCAGGCCGGGCCCATCGGCATGGACCAGGACGGGGAAGCAGGTTGGACACACTGATACGGCACTGGAGAACACACAGACGCACACACACACACACACACACACACACACACGAGTAAATGATTTGAAGGCCTTTTTTGAATACTTTAAGACCCCGAGGGTACCCTGTAATCTACTAGCCACACTTTTCTAATCTCCTGAAGTTGTCGCTTTCTACTGCAGGGCTTTCCTGCAACAGTTCCAGCCCTGATAAGGTGCACAGTACAGACACACACACACACACACACACACACACACACACACACACACACACACACACACAGTCTCTGTGTGTGTGTGTGTGTGTGTGTGTGTGTGTGTGTGTGTGTGTGTGTGTGTGTTAATGCCCGTGAGATTGACCTGATATTTTTGGGATTATTCCCTGTTCCCCCTTCACATCCAGCCTGATCCACTCTGAGTGCCTGACCTTTTATCCCATTGAAAGGCTCCGGCCTCTCGTGCTGCCAGGCTTTTTCTAACCTTTAGGAGAAAGAAAGCTTGGAAAACCACCACCAGATCCTGAAGAGATTGACTGAATGCATTAGACAACAAAATGGCCGTTGCAGCCTTTTAAAGTTCATTGCGTTGTGGGAAACAAACCTTTCTGTTCGGCTGACACAGGGACAGTTTCTTCTGGTAGTTCACTGTTTTTAAAAGCAGAGAGATTAGCGGTAGGTAGTCCAAATCTTGGTTTTCTGACTGTTCGAGTTTAGCCTGGCTCCGCCCTCTTTCGTACTTCGTTCTTCAGTATTTGGCGGTCCAATCAGCGAACAGAGGGAGTGGCTGAGAACGATGACGTCGAGGTCGTGCCCTAGTTTGAGTTGTAGTTCCGTAATGGCGGCGGAGAAGGTAAAGCCCGAGCAAGAACAATCTTTGCTGAGTTGTGTTGGTGGCCATGATGTTGTGGCCCTCCTCCCCACGGGGTTCAGGAACAGTTTGGTTTTCCAGCTCGCTCCGTTAGCGGTGAAGGAGTTGGCTAAGGCTAACGCTAGCGATGCTAAGCCGACGTCACGACCAAACGTTAGCGATAGGGTATGGTGGAGGGTATGTGATGATGGGGGGGTATGGTGAAGGGTATGTGATGATGTGGGGGTATGACTTTGCTGAGTTGTGTTGGTGGCCATGATGTTGTGGCCCTCCTCCCCACCGGGTTCAGGAACAGTTTGGTTTTCCAGCTCGCTCCGTTAGTGGTGAAGGAGTTGGCTAAGGCTAACACTAGTGATGCTAATGCTAAATATAAGCCGAAAGTTGTTGTCGGTCTCCCCTCTTGTTGCACAATACACACGTTAGCGATTGGTTATGGCAGATCCAATAGTTTTAAACTTCAACAGAGTCCCGCCTTCAAGGAAGTTAACACTTGTCAATGGAGAGAGGCCAGACTCTCTGGACCAATGAAATGTACCAGAGTCTGGTAGGACCAGGCTAGTGGACCAGAGTCTGGTAGGACCAGGCTAGTGGACCAGAGTCTGGTAGGACCAGGCTAGTGTACCAGAGTCTGGTAGGACCAGGCTAGTGGACCAGAGTCTGGTAGGACCAGGCTAGTGGACCAGAGTCTGGTAGGACCAGGCTAGTGTACCAGAGTCTGGTAGGACCAGGCTAGTGTACCAGAGTCTGGTAGGACCAGGCTAGTGTACCAGAGTCTGGTAGGACCAGGCTAATGTACCAGAGTCTGGTAGGACCAGGCTAGTGGACCAGAGTCTGGTAGGACCAGGCTAATGGACCAGAGTCTGGTAGGACCAGGCTAGTGGACCAGAGTCTGGTAGGACCAGGCTAGTTCGAGTTACAGCAACTTACGATTATTGTCATTGTTGATTATTTTCTGGATAAATGGATTAGTTGTGTGGTCTATAAAATGTGGAAATTTACAGCTATATTTCGATTTCTTTGCGGGAACACCGCCTTCACCTGCCATTTTTATTGGCTCGCTTTCTGGGTTATAGGTTGCCAGGTTGAGGGTTATAGGTTGCCAGGTTGAGGGTTATAGGATATCAGGTTGAGGGTTATAGGTTGCCAGGTTGAGGGTTATAGGATATCAGGTTGATGGTTATAGGTTGTCAGGTTGATGGTTATAGGTTGTCAGGTTGATGGTTATAGGTTGTCAGGTTGATGGTTATAGGTTGTCAGGTTGAGGGTTATAGGTTGTCAGGTTGAGGGTTATAGGATAGGTTGTCAGGTTGAGGGTTATAGGTTGTCAGGTTGAGGGTTATAGGTTGCCAGGTTGAGGGTTATAGGTTGCCAGGTTGAGGGTTATAGGTTGTCAGGTTGAGGGTTATAGGTTGTCAGGTTGAGGGTTATAGGTTGCCAGGTTGAGGGTTATAGGTTGCCAGGTTGATGGTTATAGGTTGTCAGGTTGAGGGTTATAGGTTGTCAGGTTGAGGGTTATAGGTTGTCAGGTTGAGGGTTATAGGTTGTCAGGTTGAGGGTTATAGGTTGCCAGGTTGAGGTGACAAACGTGTTGAACATTGTATATTGTGTGTGGATTGTGTGAATAGGATGCGTTTCATACAAGATCTGGCAACTGGTCAACATCAGGCAAACATATTGGTCCGATTATTTATAAAGGAGTTTGGGCCATGCAAATTACGGGAGTTTCCCGGGAGAAATAGGGCTAAAAAAACGGGAAAAACGGGAGCGTTGGCAGGTGATGTTTGCATCAGTTTCTGAAGCTGAGAGACACAGACCAAGGGTCAGTATTTTACTAGTTGGAAGTGAGAACGAGTGGTTTACTTATATCTTCTAAGTGTCACTTTGACTCAAACATTTAGACATGTCTCCAAAATACATCGGGATGAATTAAATGTCAATGCAAAGTGTGCAGTGTTTGACCGCCATAGTTTTGTTTCTCTTCTTATCTCATTGTTT
>NC_135872.1:1742827-1747827 GCF_031162955.1 Sander vitreus | reverse complement strand
TGAAGCGCCTGCTGCAGGTGTGTTTAGGGCGTGTCCAAATCCACTTTTGCTAGTTTGACGGCGGAGAAAAGGGTCCGTGTGCCGGGGTCATGGTTCTGAAGGGTTGACCTTAGTGTCTTCATTAATCAGAGGTGTGTTTTGGGCGTAACATGCAATCAACCAATCAGAGATCATCTCCCATTCCCTTTAAAAGCCAGGCGCGTTTGGACCTTGGAGCATTGCTGTTATGATGGAGGATTTGCACCGTAATATTTGTATTTGTAATCTTCTGCATGTGTGTGTGCTGCTGTGCGTCCCTGTGTGTGTGTGTGTGTGTGTGTGTGCGTCCCTGTGTGTGTAACAAGCATAGTGTGCACGTGCTGTTCACGAGCCTAGGAGCATTTTACTAATGCTCTGTTAAAATAACAATGAAATGCTGCGTTATTGACTTTAGACCAGGTTTTTGTTGGTCAATGGTGCCATCACTTCCCTCTGCCTCAAGATAGCAATACTCCCAGAATGCACCTGAACACACCTCCCTTTAAGACCAGCACGCCCAGAATGCACCTGAACACACCTCCTGTAAGACCAGCACGCCCAGGATGCACCTGAACACACCTCCCTGTAAGACCAGCACGCCCAGAATGCACCTGAACACACCTCCCTGTAAGACCAGCACGCCCAGAATGCACCTGAACACACCTCCCTGTAAGACCAGCACGCCCAGAATGCACCTGAACACACCTCCCTGTAAGACCAGCACGCCCAGAATGCACCTGAACACACCTCCCTGTAAGACCAGCAAGCCCAGAATGCACCTGAACACACCTGCCTGTAAGACCAGCACGCCCAGAATGCACCTGAACACACCTCCCTGTAAGACCAGCACGCCCAGAATGCACCTGAACACACCTCCCTGTAAGACCAGCACGCCCAGAATGCACCTGAACACACCTCCCTGTAAGACCAGCACGCCCAGAATGCACCTGAACACACCTCCCTGTAAGACCAGCACGCCCAGAATGCACCTGAACACACCTGCCTGTAAGACCAGCACGCCCATGGGCCACAGATGGGCGCAGGTGCATTTGCTATTTAAACGACGTGGGCGCTGGACGGGAAACTGAGAACTGCGTCGGTCTTAAACTAGCAAAGACTCTTGCGTCGGGCTTTGCGCCGCGCTGGGTGCAGGATAGGTTCCTGAAACTTTTCTGGGGAACGACCCCCAGAGCCCCCGGTTATGTGTTGAAACAAAACCCTCGCCCTTGAGTACTACACCACTGCCAGCAGCTCCATGTTCTGCAAGATAAAATGACTGTTTTCGTATCCGAACTATCCCTTTTAACTGTAATGTAAAGCAACATGTCGCTCCCTTTAATTCAACAAAAGTCTGAAGTCTGTTTTGCTAATGCTCCGTAGTGTTTTACTAGAAAACGTGTCAGCAGTTGGAGACTGCAGCCAGTCGTAGCGTGACCAGATGTGAAGCTTAAACTTTCTCTGGATAAACACAATTGTAACACTTTAAATGAAGGCAAAATATTCCAGCTAACGTTTGCTTTCCTGTCTGTAATGCAGTAATGGCCCGAGGCCGGAGCTTAACACGGTATCAAATACAGCCGCTGTCTGCAAATCCAGCCAATCAGTTTAATCTGTCATATCGTTGGCTGAGCAGAGATGTTTTCTTTGTGCGAGGTGTGGCTGCTGAGAGACGCAGAGTGCCCAGAGTGAGGCTCATGTTTCGGAGGATGAAAACACAACCGGTCGTTTCTTTCCTTCTTTCTTCATAAAATAAGCTATTTGCATTTTTGTCCAGGGGGTAATAATTATCAAAATGTCTAAAGCGGAGAAGATCTGACATCAGTGAGACAATTCATATCGTTTTTAGCGTAAGCAAAGCTAAATGTCTCACGTTGTAGAAGAGCTTAAACCTAACAACGTGCAACAAGTCTTCATTAATATAGAATGGTAGTAAACGCTGTTTAAGACACACACACACACACACACACACACACACACACACACACACACACATACACACAGACACACAGACACACAGACACACACATACACAAAGACACACACACACACACACACACACACACACACACACACACACAGAGACACACACACACACACACACAGAGACACACACAGACACACACACAGAGACACACAGTCACACACACAGTCTCACACACTACACAGACACACACACACACATAGACACACACACAGTCACACAGTCACACACACAGTCTCACACACACACACACACAGAGACACACACACACACACACACACACACACACACACACACACACACACACACACACACAGAGACACACACACACACACACAGACACACACACACACACACACAGAGACACACATACACACACACACACACACACACACACACACACACACACACACACACACACACACACAGAGACACACACACACACACACACACAGAGACACACACACACACGCACACACACACAGACACATAGACACACACACACACACACACACACACACACAGAGACACACACACACACACACACAGAGACACACACACATACACACACAGACACACACACACAGAGACACACACACACAGAGACAGACACACACACACACAGAGACGCACACACACAGAGACAGACACACACACACGTCATCAACAATTATCACATTTATGTCCTAGAATTCAGAGAAACACACACACACACACACACACAGAGACACACACACACACAGAGACACACACACACACACGCACACACACACAGAGACACACACACATACACACACACACACACACACACAGAGACACACACACACACACACACGCACACAGACACACACAGAGAGACACACACACATACACACACAGACACACACACAGAGACACACACACACACAGAGACACACACACACACACACAGAGACACACACAGACACACACACACACACACACACAGACTCTATCCTGGCCTGGGACACACATTCATATGGTTTGATAAAGTACTTATTGGACTTTAACTTATCATTGCACTTACAATAACGAGTAGCTGCCCGTGTCTGTGTGTGTGTGTGTCTGTGTGTGTCTCTGTGTGTGTGTGTCTGTCTGTGTGTGTCTCTGTGTGTGTGTGTCTCGTCTGTGTCTGTGTGTGTGTCTGTGTCTGTGAGTGAGTGTGTGTCTCGGTCTGTCTGTGTGTGTGTGTCTCGGTGTGTCTGTGTCTGTCTGTCTGTCTGTGTGTGTGTGTGTCTCGGTCTGTGTGTGTGTGTGTGTGTCTGTCTGTCTGTCTGTCTGTGTGTCTGTCTCTGTCTGTGTGTGTGTGTGTGTGTGTGTGTGTGTGTGTGTGTGTGTGTGTGTGTGTGTGTGTGTGTGTGTGTCTGTGTGTGTGTGTGTGTGTGTGTGTGTGTGTGTGTGTGTGTGTGTGTGTGTGTGTGTGTGGGGAACTGAGCAGCCCCGTCCGCTGCAGAGAGCCGACAGGATTGAAACAGCAGCCGCTGACTTTATATTGAAAAATCGTTCCAGCGTACGTTGATGTCTGTGTCTGTCGGTCGGTCTGTCTGTCTGTGTGTGTGTGTCTGTGAGTGTGTGTGTGTGTCTGTCTCTGTGTGTCTGTCTGTCTCTGTGTGTCTGTCTGTCTCTGTGTGTGTGTGTGTCTGTCTGTCTGTGTGTGTGTCTGTGTCTGTGTGTCTGTCTGTCTCTGTGTGTGTGTGTGTGTGTCTGTCTGTCTGTCTCTGTGTGTGTGTGTGTGTGTGTGTGTGTGTGTGTGTGTGTGTGTGTGTGTGTGTGTGTGTGTGTGTGTGTGTGTGTTGCACGTACCCCCATTTGAGAAACACTGCTTTAAACCACACGTGTCAAACTCGAGGCCCGCGGGCCAAATCCGGCCCCTTGCACATCTTGATGCGGCCCGAATATCAATTTATGTTCACAATACATTTTGGCCCGCCTAGTTTCTGTCTATTTATTTCTTGACGTCTTTGTACGATTTCACGTTTTTGTCACTTTTTACGACACAGTCAGAGATATTTTAAATAAAAGCATGTTAATAAACTGTACCACATACTGTACATACCCTGAATAACATTACACAACACTTACATAGTCTGCAAACACTGGAAGGTACAACGGTCTCAACGCTGTCCCCGTCTTCTTTTCCCTCTCTGCTAGACGAGTACGGAGCTGAAGGTTCCTCGGGTCAGGGTTTCTCCCACATGGGTTCCTTCAGGGGCGGGCCTTCCTCCGGGTCCTTCGAGGACCAGGACCCGAGTTTGGGTCCGGGTCCAGCCCCAGGGATCGGCTTTACTCCAGGATCGGTGCCAACGGGCCCGCCGACCACAAACTTCAACAACATCCACATCCCGCCAGGAGCCCACGCGCCAGCCAACACTCCCGCTGAGCTGCCTCCACCCACAGGTATGCATCTACCTGCGTGTGTGTGTGTGTGTGTGTTTACGCGTGTGTTTACATGTGTGTGTGTATGTGTGTGTGCGTCTGCGTGTCTGTGTGTGTGTGTGTGTGTGTGTGTGTGTGTGTTTACATGGGCTTGTTTAACTATATTCGTGGGGTCCAAAAACTGGGAGTCCAGTATACTTGTGGGGTCCCGACAGATTTGTGGGGCCAAAATGCTGGACCCCACCAGGTTAAAGGTCTGTTTGAGGGTTAAGACCTGGTTTTAGGATTAGGGTTAGAATGAGGTTCTGGTTAGGGTGAGGGTAAGGGTTAAGGTTAGGCATTTAGTGGTGATGGTTAAGGTTAGGGTAAGGGGCTAGGGAATGCATTATGTCAATGACGGGTCCCCACAAAGATAGTGCCACAAACCTGTGTGTGTTTGGTGTCTTTAGTAAGACTGCTCAATATTTCGTTTGGTTATTGTCATCGTAAACTAGCGCATTGAAAATTTTGCGAAAGACACTCCGAGATTTAGAACCTCGACGGAGGTGATGCTAAAAAAAGGACCTGTTGGCAGGTACCACAGGCTTTTTTTCATAAGGCGAGTCAA
>NC_135872.1:1722827-1727827 GCF_031162955.1 Sander vitreus | reverse complement strand
CAGGCACACACACACTTACACATAGACACAGACACACACACAGGCATGCGCACACACACACACACACACACTGACAAACACACAGACACACACACACTGACACATACACATAGGCACACACACACACACACAGGCATGCACACACACACACACAGACCCACACAGCGAACAGAGCCTTTGCGTCAGAGGAGGACATGATGGAAATCTGTCGGCAACAATGGCCGCCTGTGTCTTGACACCGACGACACAACCACACGCCGACTCTTTGACTGATTATTATTAATAATCACAGCTTCATTATAAACTCCCGAGCCCCTAAAGGGGACAGAAGCTTTCTGGTGAGCCCGGGGAACCAATCTGAGTACCAGTCAGGTATTTATCTTCCTGAAAACACAGCCAAATGTTCCTGAAAGCGTCCCCAACAAACATACAGACGATGAGATGAACTGTTAACCCTTTTTATGCTGTGAACGGGAAATATTGTTCATCCAGTCTGGATATCCGCATTAGTAACGCACTGTGATTTGTAGAGATTTCCATAATACATTTAAACCCTCCTGTTGTCCATGTTGTCAAATCTGACCCATTTTCAAAAGTTTCTATGTCAGAAATGTGGGTTTCTGTCAACCAAATCGCCCAAAAATACCACTAATGGTTCCATACATGAAACAAGGCTGTGATTATCCATCAACATACATTCTTCTGACTATAGTGGAATCAAGATGGCTAAGGAGCTCAAACACAAAATTGGGTGATAATTTATACTTTATGCTTTATGAACAGGCAACAGGACAACACAAGGGTTAAAAGCTGTATTAATTGGCAGCAGTATTTCCATTTGCATCCCATAATGAAATGTTTTGCCCATACCTCATTATATTGAGGTAACGTTACCTCATTATATTGAGGTAATGTTACCTCATTATATTGAGGTAAGGTTACCTCTAGTCCTATTGAGGTAAGGTTACCTCTAGTCCTATTGAGGTCTAAGTAGTAGGAACTGTTCATTGTGTCCATCCTGCAAGCTTTTGTTTTCAAGCAGTGTGAAATATTAACTCATGTTTGCAGTACTTCGTTAGCATAATTTTTGCTAGCCTTAGAACCCAAGAACACACACACAGACACACACACACACACGCACGGACACACACACACGGACACATACATGCTCGCACGCACGCACCAACACACACCACACACAGACGCACGCAAGAACACGTACGCATGCTCGCACGCACACACCGACACACACCACACACACAGAGACGCACGCAAGAACACGCGTACACACACACACACACACACACACACACACACACACTCATGCTCGCACGCACACACACACACACACACACACCAAACACAGATGCACGCAAGAACACACACACACACACGGACACACACATGCTCGCACGCATGCACAGACAAACTTACTCGGACACATGGACACACACCACACACACACACACACACACACACACACACACACACACACAGACGCATGCAAGAACACACACACACACACATTGGTTTCTCGTGCGCATCATCTCAGATGTACTAGAAAGTATCTGTATAAAGGAATTGCCCATGTCCCTTTAGGGGCTCCGTAGTGAACCACTATTGGCTCATTACAGACTCCTCAATATTGTCACAAACGGCACATTAAAGTTATTGTTATGGCTCTGAGATGCAGCTCCGTTCTGCTTCATTAAATATCCATAAAACATCTCAACTCAAGGGCCACTTACTGGCTTTTTATGGAGCTTCTAATGTCAGCGGATCCAAGTTGTATATATACTGTAAATCATAGTTCATACACAAAATGTACGGAAGCCCAGAGAGGCTAAAAAAGAGAACAATTGGCTTTTCTGGAGTTTGACATCTATGTTCTCACCAGACTCTCTTCAACACCGAGAATAAGTGTGTCTGTGAAGAACGTGGGACGTATTCCTGTAAAAAGGAACAGCTGACATGCTACATAACTCGCTAGGATACCGACCGACTGACAGCCTTTCTAACGGGAAAGATTAAAACACTAAACGGTTCATATATGCAGAATCCGATGGAAGAAAGACTTTTAGTTTCTGAGAGACGGCTGCTTCATCCGTAATAATCTCAAAGAAAAACCTGATCCCAGAAAACCTTTTCATGTCTTCAATGTCTCATCTGTATCTGTCTACATTTTGGACTTAAATGCAACTCCTACGTTTTCTGTTTTTATGAGATTAAACGCTTCCCAAGCGCCGACGTTTTCAGTGATTTCATCTTTACGATCCAGAGAATCTAACTGCTGTTTTTTGTTGTTGTTGCACTGAAATACTTTTCATGTGTTGACATGTGTCACTTTTTGTATCTGTTGGTTATTTGTGAGAGCGGGCAGCCAGCTTTTCTTTTTGTTTTGGGTTGATATTTAACATTTGAGTTGGGCGGGACTTTAAAGATCTCACCGTGTGTCAGAATCACAGCGATTTCATTTGAATAAAATGTTTGAAATGATGAAATATTGACTCGTGTGTGTGTGTGAGATATGAAGAATCATTTATTTTATTTTCTCTTTGTTCACGGGGGTTTAGACACGCACACACACACACACACACACACACACACACACACACGCAGACAGACACAAACACACACACACACAGAAAAGTCTGTAGAAATCCATATTTAGATTAAGAGACAGAAATGTCCATAAACTTAACGTGTGTGTCTGTCTGTCTGTCTGTCTGTGTGTGTGTGTGTGTGTGTGTGTGTGTGTGTGTGTGTGTGTGTGTGTGTGTGTGTGTGTGTGTGTGTGTGTGTGTGTGTGTGTGTGTGTGTGTGTGTGTGTGTGTGCGTGCGTGCGTGCGTGCGTAACATCCGTTTTTCTACGGACTTTTTGCCAGGACTTCTCTTTCTCTGTGCAGAGGTGAGTACTAATATACAGTTTTTACAGTTTTTGGGTAAACCTTTTCTTTAAAGATGCAGTTATTGCAACAGACGGACGGCAACTAAAGCGAGTTCCTCTTTAGGGAGACGAAATATAACAAGAGAGAAACATAATTAGTATTTGAGCAGAAAGTTGACGTCTGATTCACACGACGGACCATAATCCTCCTCATTCTTCCCCCAATAATCAGAACGCGTTTCAAGGTTTTTGTTGCTTTTGCTTTTCTTTGTTGTTGCCTTTTCCAAATTTTTTGGGACAATTTTTTTGACGTTTTTGTCACCTTTTCCCCCACGTTTTTTTTTCAAAGTTTTTGTGTTTTTTTTTTCAAAGTTTTTGTGGGTTTTTTTCAAAGTTTTTTTTAATGTTTTTTTCAAAGTTTTTTTTAATGTTTTTTTCAAAGTTTTTGTGTTTTTTTTAAAAATGTGTTTATTTTATCGGAAACTTTTTTTCGACGTTTTTCCATCCATCCATCCGTCCATCTTCGTCCGCTTATCCGGGGTCGGGTCGCGGGGGTAGCAGCTCCAGCAGGGGACCCCAAACTTCCCTTTCCCGAGCCACATTAACCAGCTCCGACTGGGGGATCCCGAGGCGTTCCCAGGCCAGGTTGGAGATATAATCCCTCCACCTAGTCCTGGGTCTTCCCCGAGGCCTCCTCCCAGCTGGACGTCCCTCCACCTAGTCCTGGGTCTTCCCGAGACCTCCTCCCAGCTGGACGTGCCTCCACCTAGTCCTGGGTCTTCCCCGAGACCTCCTCCCCAGCTGGGACGTGCCTCCACCTAGTCCTGGGTCTCCCCGAGGCCTCCTCCCAGCTGGGACGTCCCTCCACCTAGTCCTGGGTCTTCCCCGAGGCCTCCTCCCAGCTGGACGTGCCTGGAACACCTCCCTAGGGAGGTGCCCAGGGGGCATCCTTACCAGATGCCCGAACCACCTCAACTGGCTCCTTTCGCGAAGGAGCAGCGGCTCTACACCGAGCTCCTCACGGATAACTGAGCTTCTCACCCTATCTCTAAGGGAGACGCCAGCCCCCCTCCTGAGGAAACCCATTTCGGCCGCTCGTACCCTGGATCTTGTTCTTTCGGTCATGACCCAGCCTTCATGACCATAGGTGAGGGTAGGAACAAAAACTGACCGGTAGATTGAGAGCTTTGCCTTCTGGCTCAACTCCCTTTTCGTCACAACGGTGCGATAAATTGAATGTAATACCGCACCCGCTGTGCCGATTCTCCGACCAATCTCCCGCTCCATTGTCCCCTCACTCGCGAACAAGACCCCAAGGTACTTGAACTCCTTCACTTGGGGTAAGGACTCATTCCCTACCTGGAGAAGGCACTCCGTCGGTTTCCTGCTGAGGACCATGGCCTCCGATTTAGAGGTGCTGATCCTCATCCCAGCCGCTTCACACTCGGCTGCGAACCGATCTAGTGAGTGCTGAAGGTCACAGGCCGATGATGCCATCAGGACCACATCATCTGCAAAAAGCAGCGATGAGATCCCCAGCCCACTACCTCAGCAACTTCCACCAGGGAAATTGATGCCAATCCCCCCTCATCCTCCAGCTCTGCCTCTACCATAGAGGGCGTATTAGTCGGATTTAGGAGTTCCTCAAAGTGCTCCTTCCACCGCCCTATTACCTCCTCAGTTGAGGTCAACAGCGTCCCATCCTTACTGTACACAGCTTGGATGGTTCCCCGCTTCCCCCTCCTGAGGTGGCGAACGGTTTTCCAGAAGCACCTTGATGCCGACCGAAAGTCCTTCTCCATGTCTTCTCTGAACTTCTCCCACACCCGCTGCTTTGCCTCTTTCACGGTAGAGGCTGCAGCCCTTCGGGCCCTTTGGTACATTGCAACTGCCTCCGGAGTCCTCTGGGATAACATATCCCGGAAAGACTCCTTCAGTCGGGACGGCTTCCCTGACCACCGGTGTCCACCACGGTGTTCGTGGGTTACCGCCCCTTGAGGCACCTAAGACCCTAAGACCACAGCTCCTCACCACAGCTCCAGCAATGGAAACTTTGAACATTGTCCACTCGGGTTCAATGCCCCCAGCCTCCACAGGGATGCACTGAAAAGCT